>NC_062195.1:3173367-3193367 GCF_912470025.1 Vespa velutina
TTGGATAAGTTCATAGATATTTTGATAGATAAACCTATGTAGAAATCGGTCGCAATGGACCAGTTAGCTTACGATCGGCCAAACACGACGTAGGTTCGTTTTGTTGTTGTGCTAACGTAGCAACATGGTTTATTTGCATCGCATAGCAACATAAGCGGTGAAACGCTGATTTGCATAATGTTATACATTATGCGACAATAAACATGCGGAGCATGGGATATAGCGGCGTCGTCGAACGTGAACGCTCGACAATTCGAATTTTCCAACTTCTTTCGCGTTAAAAGCGCATATCCGAATCGGAACGCGATCGGAATCGAACTAAATTGTTGTTGGACTGAAAATCGATTTTAATGAACGTCACTGACATGCGGATCGGCTTTCGAGATTGAGATAGAATCTGTGTTATTTCATATATTGATATGTTTCCGTCAGAAAGACCAGATTCCAATAGTGAAAATATTTGAATGATATCATTTCCGTCCAAAACCGTGTCTCATTAATTATGTTCCTGGTTCTGAACGCTAAAGGCAAAGTTATTCTGTAATCTCGATTCCGCAAAAATGTTGAAATTTTGCTTTCTCTTTTACAATACGTATCGCTCGAGCGATAATCAAACACATGATTAATGCACGTGCTAGTATACGACCGGACGAAATTTGCATAGGAGCATGTCAACGGTATACTGAGGGACCGTGACACCTACGGGCCAATCAAATTAGGCTAACGTTAATGTCCCTTCCGATACTATCTAAACCGATCGACTTTATGTTCACACGGAACAAGAACCAATCAAATTTATTTCGAAATCTTGAAACATTAAATTCTATAAATTTGTCGTTCTGAATGATTAACGCTTTTGTATTACCTAAGCAGATTTCTGTAATAACGTAATAAAATTCTTTTTTTTTTTTTTTCGTAAAAAGCACGGTACTTTACTCTATTGCTTTGCCAGCAGATTTTACCTACACGTGTAACATCTAGTTATTCCTGTTAAAAGCGTTCACATACTAATAGTGAAACCAAAAACGTGCTCGACTATTTCCCAGAGGGAACAGCTCAAGAATATTCATTATAAGTGTGAAATAGAAATATGAAAGATCGTGTGCCCTTTTCGTCACATATTTATCGAAATTAAACCAATTTTATCGATGCATGCATATATATATATATATATATGTAAACATATACACATATACATGAGATATATACAATTATTACTTTTCTATTTCATGTTGAATCGAAAGAAAAATTTGTATTAGAAATATCAAATTTCGGACACACACGTGCGTTATGATAAAGAAAAAGGATACTTTATTTTAAAAAATATACTCGTGATATCCACCGATATGATATATCCAATAAACGTTTTGTTATCGAAAAAGAATTTGGCCGGCTCTACGTTTCTCTTACTATCTTATGTTTTACTTTTGTAAAAACGTGACCTTGTCACACTTTCTTTTTTTTTTTCTTTTTTTTTTTACAGAGAAAAGTAAGAAAAAGGAAAAGAGAGAGAAAGAGAGAAAAAGAGAGAGAGAGAGAAAGAGAGAGAGAGAGGTTGAACGTCTCTGTAATATTTCAAGGGCTATTCCGACACACTGCGCACCATCTTCAATGTGCTACGTTTTCCGTTAGAGCGTACGCTACCTTACGTGTATACGTATATAGATACCTATGTACGTGACTTGCCTTTGCTTACGTACTTTGTACATTTCTACCGAGTGCTTTTCACCTTCCCGCGAATGAGAAAAGAGAATGTCGTCGTAAAGGTTTTTGCGCGGCACGTTTTGCGCAGTTCGTTCGTAGGCAAAACAAAGTTTCTCGCTTATAAAAGATTCTAGAAAGTATTTGACATGTGTCAAACTAAAGTAATACCGATAATATGCAAATATCAATTCATTTCAAAATTTATTTAAATATTATTTTCTTTTTTTTTTTTTCTTTTTTTTTCTTTTTTCTTTTTTCTTTTTTTCTCTCGACCAATTACCACTTTTTTAGATTGATGATCTTGTCGCTTGAATCGTCGATATGATTAATGAATTTTCGCAGATCATTTGTTTGTATTTGTTCGCGTGAATTCCGAGTGGTCATTAGTTTTTCATAAAGACGAGGCCTACTGTGAGAAAGTCATAACGAGCGTTACCATTTGCGTACGCAATAAAGGCAAGAAGTACTCTCTAACTCTATGATAGAAAAATTACTCAAGATCTTTTTCTTTCTTTCTTTCTTTTTTTTTTCTCTTTTCTTTTCTTCTTTTTCTTTTTTTTTCATTTTCTTTCTTTTTCCTTTTTTTTTTCTCTTTTCTTTTTTTACTTTGAACCTTTCATGCGTGAAAAGTGAACTCTTGCTTTCTATTTCTTTTTTTCATGGTAATTATACGCCTCACGTTTAAACGAAAAGGAGAAAGGAGAAAGAGAGAAAGAGAGAGAGAGAGAGAGAGAGAGAGAGAGAGAAAGAGAGAGAAAGAGAGAGAAAGAGAAGAGAAAAAAAGAAAGAGAGAAAGAGAGAAAGAAAGAGGAAGCTGCAAATGTAGACTGCTGTTGGACATGCGACGTATAAAGCCCATGGTCGTTAAATTATAATAGCTCTTCCAATGCAGCCGGTGTTAAGGGATCTCGTACGGCTAGACATTACTACGTCTCTCATCGTAATTACGGTTGCATTTTAGTAAAGATGTGAGCGTCGAACGGCGATCGACCTACATATAAGGGGATTATCCTAGACACGAGTGAGGCTTTACGAGTTGGTTGTAAAAGAGTGATGCTTTACGCCTGTGCTCGTGCTCGTGCCGCGTTAAAGCGAACTCCATCAGTAAGAGAGCTGACGACGACAACGACAACAATGACGACGACGACGAAAACGACGACGACGACGACGACGACGACGACGAAGACGACGTCAATGTCGACGACAATGACAAAGAACAATGTCGCGGCAAACACAACGGCGTCGACACTGGATTTTCGACAGCGTGAGAAACCTGGAAGGTTTTCGAACGAAGTGTCGCCGAATGAAGTGGCTGATGTTTTGCTCGGACGAACGTATTTAAAATGGCGCGAAGAGACGATCGATCGTTCTCAAATAGAAAATTTTGTACGAAACCGCCAACGATGATGAGAGATATAAAGAGAGAGAGAGAGAGAGAGAGAGAGAGAGAGAGAGAGAGAGAGAGAGATACAATATTGCTGTTGAAAATTCGATCTTCGTTTCTCGAGCGTAAAATCTGCTTGAGATGGTTAGGCTTCTACTCTATTCGACAGACAAGATAACCGAGAAGCTTTATCGGATAAAAAGTACGTTCCTAGAGGATTCATCGAACCTTCCTTCGAAGTACCATCGACGGTCTGCGGACTATCGGTAAGAAAGACGGATGCATTATGCAAGAAACAGGTCGTGCTACGGCACGAAAGAGCTGGACGGAGAAACGATTGGAAGGAGAATGAAACTTTAACTGTGTATATATATATGTATGTGTGTGTGTGTGTGTGTGTGTATGTCTGTGTGTGTGTGTGTCATAAAAGAAGAAAAACGTTAAAAGAAAAAGAGAAAGAGAGAGAGAAAGAGAGAGAGAGAGAGATAGAGAGAGAGAGGAATCGAAGCGATGGTAGAAATGGTAGGATATAGCCAAGGATTTACATATCATTTTATAAATTCCGAACAATGTACCTTTTCCTACATCCCTCCTTACACAGCCTTACTGAAATTTGTAAAGGTGGATGTCTTTCTGTGGACCCACTAATATCGCGTAAATGACAAATGTTCTTTTATAGATTCAAAATTTCCATTTTCACGTCTATTTCTTTGTTTACCCCGAACATTCTTCATCTCGGCAAAAGACTGTTTAACATTATCGACTGTTCATCGTTCAGCTAATGTATTTCATCTGGCACTTCTCAAATGGATATTGTTTTTCAACGATGCAAAATTGATTTTCAATTAAACGAAGGAGAAAAATGAAATCAATCGTTCTGTTTAACGTTATATTCAAATATAAAAATTTCGAATAGTATATCAATCGAATAGGTTGCATATTTTTGTTTGCACCATTTTTTATTTTCTTCTTATTTCTCTTTTTTTTTCTTTTTTTGTTTTCTTTTTTTTTTTTTTTTTTTTTTTTTTTTTTAATTCATTCAAATCCAAAAAGCAAAAAGAGATTGTAAAGATTTTCTTCGTAGATAGGAAAGGATTTCAATTTCTTTCCCTTTTCCGTGAGATAGTTTCCATGTGATCACAGTGAATAGTTCGAGTTATGGTTATCAGTACAATGAAATACGCTTTACGATAAAATCGTAAGACCATGAAGATAGGTTTTACGTTAAAATCTGAAATTTTTTGGTAAAAATCGTTGATGCGAATTCAACGTATATCGACAAATATCATTATGGCATGGTATTTTGGAAACGCGCCTTTACGATGTTTCACTTGGTAAAGCCAGTACGACGAGTACTTAAGAAAATGAGAACTTTAATCTTGACGCGAACGTCCCTCTCTGTTTCTTTATCCGTCGAAAGTGCTTTCGCGCTCTTCTGCTTCTCCTCCATTTCTACTACTACTACTTCTTCTTCTTCTTTTTCTTCTTAGATAAAAAAAAAAAGGTAAAAGAAAGAAAGAAAAAAAAAAAAAGAAAAAAGAAAAAGAAAAGACAGAAAGAAAAATAAAAGACTCCATGCGCTATTATCATAAATTCTTCTCGCTGTAGGAGTTAAGTTTATACGTTTCTAATATTCGATTATGTAGAAATAACTTGGAGAAAGTGAAATCGAAAAAGAACGTCGCGCGTGCGAAATGAAAGATTGAAATTATGCAATTTCCGCGAGCCATTTATTGAGTTTCATTCTATTAAGAAAAAAACACTAAGCGTATATCTCGCGATTCATAATTTATTTTCGTACATTAATGTATTGAAGGATTTATTCAATAAGACACATGAAACACGTGCCGTGGAGATTGTAAAGATACAATTTGCCTGTGTACGTGTATTTCAAATTTTATAGTTTTTCTTTTTTTCTTTTTTTTTTTCTCTCTTTTTCTCTCTTTTTCTCCCTTTTATATATATATATATATATATATATATATATATATATATATATATATATATATATATATATATGTATATAACCGAAATGAAATGGAAAAAAAATTTACGAGGAGTCTATCATGAAACGCGACAGAACAATTCGAAAGGACACGTGCGCAATACCTCGACATTTTATTTATTTTTTTTATTTTTTTCTATTATGACAAACGAATAAATATTTCCCGTTTCGTTTTAGTTCTATCCTAATATCCATACCACAATTTCTCTTCATTTCATCTCTTTTTTACGTTACACTCTCGTTCCTTCGTTCTTTCAATTTCAATTGAACAAAATTTAATTAACTTTCTGATCACAAAAATCTATACCTTTTCGCAAAAGAATTCTTTCGAATCCTTCTATTTGTTATAACCCATATTTTCTTCCGCAAGATTTCACATAGAATACGAAAGACAATTTCACAGATCAAAAATATATCGGATAAAGAAAAGCGTCTACGGAAAGCAATCGTATGGTTTTACTTGTGAAAGAGAAAAGGAGAAAGAGAGTATATGTCGCGTTCTTCGGTAAGGGTTTGCAATCCCTTCGGTCCACCCTTTGCGAATCTCGCATTCCAAGCTCTTCTGGGCCATTAGTACATGTCGGAAACATAGTTTGAGAGAGAAAAGAAAGTGGAAAGAGCGTGCGCGCCATACGTAGAGGCGAAAGAAGTCGAGAGAAACAGGCTGGAAAGATGGAAGAGCCAGGAAAAGAGGAAAGAAAAGAGAGAGAGAGAGAGAGAGAGAGAAAGAGGAGAAGGGGGGGAGGGGTAGAAACATCTCGTACTCGTAATATCCGACCGTCTCGAGAATACAATGAGAGTTTGGACGAGGCAACCGCGTCTCCGTGTCGTTTCTTCCTCTCCTTTTTTTATTCCTTTTTATTTTCTACGTTTTTTTTTTTTTTCTTATTTTTTCTTTTTATTTTTTTATATTTATCTTTTTTTCCCTCCCCCTCCCCCTACCCCCCTTACCCCCCGTCAGTGTCACGCTATTTGTCTCCTTTCTATTTCTCCTGCCTCTCCTTATCTTTTCTTTTTTCCGTTTCTTTCTAAAGAAAAATGAAATAGAGTGGAAGAGAAAAGCGAACAAAAAAAAATAGAAAAGAAAAGAAAAAGAGAGAGAAAGAGAGAGAGAAAGAGAAAGAAAGGAAGACTAAAGAGCGTGGTGTACCACGCAACAAAAGGTTTCTTCATATCCTTTAATAAACGACACACAGCGTCCGTTCGCTTGCATTCCGTGCAATTGCTTTGTAAGAAAAGCAAAATTAACAATAAAAGAGAGAAAGAAAGAGAGAGAGAGAGAGAGGGAGAGAGAGAGAGAGAAAGGGAGAAAGAGAGAGTGGTAGTTACTTGCAACATCATGGACCGAATGGTAGATGAACGCGAGGAGAGAACAATTTTGACCTTATCGTCGAGAAAATTTAAAAATAAAAGTATCTATCTCTCACGCTTATTTCGAGACATCGTGCGAATACGAAACAATTATACGTAATACTCGTTTCATTTGATATTAGTCATTCATTATATTCATTATAATCTATTGAGAATGTTACTTTTTCTACATATAGATTTTCAGAAAGATATAATTTTATATGGTGGTTGTATTCGTTAACGTTAAAATTCTTTCGTTTTATCGTAGAAATAATTCTACGTACTCGCGTTCAACGATCGTCTCGTGGCTCTTCCGCACGTTTCTTTGGTTTTCACGTGACCACAGAAAAAAGAAAGAATGAAAGAGGTTAGAGGACGTGGGAGAGGGTGGTGGTGGTGGTGATGGTGATGGTGGTGGTGGTGGTGGTGGTGGTGATAGATGCTCGTGAAACGTAGAACGTGGCTCTGGCCAAAAACGAAGAAAGCTCAGTGCTTTCACGAGGATGGGAGAATGGTAAAGGAAAACGGTGATTCGAGAAACCTGGAACGTGGTCGTGAGCACGTTTAAATACGAAGGAACTAAGGGATGAGAAAGAGAAGGAAAGAGAGAAAGGAGAGAAAAGAGTGGGAGGGTAAACATCGCTGAGAAACACTTAGCAAGAAAATCAGTGGCACCTCGCACGAATTACTAATTCCCTTTTCTACCATCGTCTAGACGCTTTCGAATCTAAACCAAGACTCTTTTGCCGACGTGAGACTGCTTCAAGAGGTAGTAGAAACCGAGACCTTGTTCTTTCTCTTCCTCTTTCTTTTCTTTTTATATTTCTCACTCCCTCTCTCTCTCTCTCTCTCTCTCTCTCTCTTTTTTTCCCCCATTCCTTTCATTCGAATCGTACCAACATCCGAATTAAAAGAGAATCATTCGTTGTATTCTATCTCGTCGAAGATATAATAAAAATAATAAAACGAAAGGAAAGATATTAGAAGACGGAATTGTGAACATTTGCTAATTCTATCGATCGGGAACATTTTTCGATTGAAAAAAATAAAAACCCCTCGATTGTCCGGCAAGGATATACGGAAAGTGATTTTTATCCACAAATCGCATATCTTTTAGAGCATAGCACGTTGTTGCATTTCTAGCGGCAGCGATTTGTCGTCAGAATCCCATAGAAATTTTGATGCTCCGTGTAACAATTCGAATTATCATGTAAATAGCATTCTCCGCGCACCATTCTCCGCGTAACGTTGTGTTTTCGCCTAGTAGGCATCTCCTTGTAGCACTGATTTACGCGTTCTCCTTGTTTCGCAACGTGCGAATACTCGCGCGTTCACGCCGTTTCACTTTTCTTGCATTCAAAACTCCCATGTTAAAATATATTAATTATACGTATAGCGTATAGCATAGATCTACATCTACATATGTTTCTTGCTCTTTTCTCTTAACATACAGGATGCATGTTAAGAGAACGCTTTCTTTCACTCTCTCTCTCTCTCTCTCTCTCTCTCTCTCTCTCTCTCTCTCTCTCTCTCTATCTATCTATCTTTATTTCTATCTCTATCTCCAATTTTCGGGGAATTCAAATAATTGTTTCATTTATGACTAAATTTAGATGCACTTAAACCTTGCGAATTAGAATTATACCGGTAAAAGGATTCCTGAAATTTCTCCTCTGTCTCTCTCTCTCTCTCTCTCTCTCTCTCTCTCTGTCTGTCTGTCTCTCTCTCTCTCTCTCTCTCTCTCTTTCTATTTTACGTGTATATGACCGAAATTAAGAACTCTTCATTCATCCAATGTACAATTCACAAACGAGAAACGATCGCTCGATAATTTTCCATTTATTGCGCATTCGCTCATGTCGGTGACGACATAGTTGTTAACGACACGTTCTGGAAAACAAATAACGGAGCAGCCTCGAATTGGCGGACCGGAAGATAATCAATTAGAAATAAATCAATTAAAAACGTCATTACGTTATTGGCGAGAAATCCGTTGTGCAGCAAACAAAATGGATTTGAGCGTATGGTTGTGGACACTCCGAATGAAACTGGCCGAGGGAAGATACGTGGAAAAGGGGTCGGTGTGAAAGAGAGAAAGAGAGAGAGAGAGAGAGAGAGAGAGAGAGAGAATTGAACTGATAGATCGTTTCCGCAATATGCGCGTATTCGTAAAAGAATCTACGAGGATGATAAACGTTTAATGAATTCTACTTAATAGTAAATGCGAAAAACAAACGACCGAAAGAAAACAGAAGAGAAATTTTCTATATACTTTTTTGTAAATTCTTTTTAATTATGACGAGAAATATGTCTCTGTTGTTTTGTCAAAAGTTTATCACTACGTCGCTTTATGAATAAATAAAGACGAGAACAATGAACGAGAGAATAAATTTCACGTGGTTCTGTCAGATTCTTTGAGGAAAAACCAATTAAAATCCATCGACGAGTCGTTTATTGCATCCATTGACGAGATAATAGAATATCCGGCATGTTAGGCTAAACTTCATCGTTATGTTCTACGATATTTTACCGTCAAATTTATAACGATATTAATAATAATTAATGTATGATCATGGATAAATTAATAAATTTCAATGAACTCAATTTAAATTTCTGGAACAACGATGTTTATGTATTTTTCATATTCTTTCTTTCTTTCTTTGGTTTCTTTCTTCTTCTTTTTTTTTCTTTTTTTTTTTTCATATTTTCAAATCGAAATTATCTCTCGTTATATTAGAAAGATTGATAAAAATTTCCTTCTCAATATGTATTTTTTAATAAATTTCCTTTTTAACAATTTATTTTACACGCGTATTAGTGTTTCAATGAATTTTAGATAACATATGCATGATATCATATGATATCATGGCGATTAATCTGTAACGTTACGTTTATGTTGAAAATTTCTGTAACAAACGTAAATAAAACGGATCAGACAAGATCTAAACAAAAGAGAACGTGTAAAATGATCAATTTACACGTTATCGCACGTTTGATACCATACGGCGTATTACAAAAAATAGTGCGACTTTAAATTCAAAGTTGGAACAACATTCAATTTAGTTGCGAACGATACCAATTCGACTTTGTTCATCGATGGCCGTCAACATACTAGGTATATACAATCAAATATAAAAATTCGATAGGTGACGTCATTTCGGGAAAGCAATGGCGAATCGACGAATTCTCTGGACGGACGTTATTTTCCGAGGGAAAAACTTTCGAACTGGGTACTGGTTCTAGGGCCGAGCGTGGCTCGAATATACAATATCGATGTATTCACGACACTGCAACTCATTGACCTGATCGATGACACGAAAAAAAGGAATGGAAAACAAGTAGAAATCGTTTGGCCGCGATTGCCAATGCGCGTATCATTGGAAAACGTTGTACGATCGACTAATTTTCCTCGGTTGACCTATACCTAAAGTCGATATATTTATTTCAAACAGAGCAGAAACTATAGTGAGATGTATACATATATATATATATATATATATATATATATATATATATATATATGATGTATATGCATATGTACGGGAGTGAAATTAGTATGATTTTCAGAGTCCATTATATTCCCTGACGACCGAAAGCTCGTCAAATCCATATGCATAGTAGTATGCAAACGCGTGATAGAAGGCATAGGTGAAACCATTTCTATATCGAGAACTGCATCGTGGAAGCACTCGACCCGTTATTCGATCGAATAACGAGACCAATACCAAGAAAGATTTAGACCACACATGTGTGAAAAGCTTCAACTTGGGTGGATGAGGCTATTCGAATAAAGTGTTGTGAGCACAGGTGTTCTTTGCTTTCTCAACGTTTCCGTAAATAATCAGAACAAAATAAGATTTTGAATAATTGAACTCAAACTTAGTTGATTCGAAAAGAGTTCGAGCAATCAATCCATTGAACGTTGATAATCGCTTGGATTAATGCTGTTCACTATCTATCGCTCGAAGCGATAGTAAGCGTCTACGTAATTTTCACGATAAAAAGATAGAGAGAGAGAGAGAGAGAGAGAGAGAGAGAGAGAGAGAGAGAGCTTCGATGTTTACTCGTCGGAATTAAAAAAGAAACAAAAAAAAGCAAAAAGAAAAAAAAAATTAACTCGTTAATTGTCAAAGTTAATTAGAAAATCGAATATGTTTATATTACACAAGGCCACTTAACCCAAGATGAAAATTTTTTAAATATTGGAATTTAATATTAAAATTATTCTAAATATTTCACGTGTTACCGTCTTTTTAATATTTGAGCAAATGTACTATTGTTTAAATATTATTAATTATACACCGTGTATACATTGAAGATACTTTAAATAGTTGGAAAATAATGGAAGATATAAATTATTTAAGCTTAACCATATGATAGAAGAATTCTTTGATTTTTATTCGGAATTCAAATGAATATTAACCCGATTAATATTAATATAGTCGACGTATTATTTTATTTATAATACTTGCCTGTAACAAACTTTAAAAGTTTTAACCAATGACAACGCGTAAAAGTAGAATTAAATAAATTAATATTAAAGGTATGAATTGTTAGTTTTATATAATATTTAAACAATTGTTCGACTGTTAATTTAAATATTAATTATACTCTATTTCTAAATATACATTTTTCATTGTTTCAATGAGTTTTTTTTCTTAATTATTAAAAAATCATACAAATTTATTTTTAAAAAAATTTCTATTTTTACACATAAAATATTTTTATACAGAGACAGGGACGATTTTTTCGACACGATTTTTTTCCAAAAAATATAAATCTTCTTCGTTTCTATTCGCTTGAATTTTCGTCTATTAAATGAGATCTTGTACATCAAAATCAATCAAGTATCATTAATCATTATAAAATTCGAGGTGATGAACAGCCTTAATATGTATTCGTGTCTCTCGATCATCTTCCAAAGGTAACGACCGTTCCGCATCATGCGTTTTGGTTCGATCAGTTATCGATCAAAGACTGATCTATTTGTCCGTGCGTTTGATTCCAGACTAGACAGGAATGAACAAAGAGAGCTAGAGGGAGAGAGAGAGAGAGAGAGAGAGAGAGAAAGAGAGAGAGAGAGAGAGAATGCATCGAGCATCGAAATGCAGCGATACGCGTGCACTTGACAATGGGTGGATGCAGCGAACACATCTCACCTTCTCCTCTGCCTCTTCTTCAATCCTATCCGGCCGATGGACTAACCCGTCATCATATCACGGACGATATCACCGAGGAAATTCCTCCGGAATTTCTAGTCATGGCGATCGCGTTCCTGAATGGCGCCAACCGATCGAATGTATTTCGGTGGAAAGCTTCGAACGAGCGAACCTGGACTCGTTATCGATACCATCGTTCGATGCAGCGTTTCGTTCGACTTGCAAATCCACCAAGTACAATGTTTCTCGCGTGGCGCGTCCCACACTGGGAACAATCGGGTTTCATGAATACTAGTATTAGCGATTCTCTCTGTCCTTTAACAAAGCTTTCGTAACCATTTCGATAATTTGAGATTTATTTTAAAGCGGCCGAATTTACATAGGCGAAGTGGAAACTACTTCGTGTTTCAGGAAGAAGCTTTTCGTGTAAAGTGGACGTTGCATGAAACCAGCGAAAAGTGCCGAGAAGAGGAAGCGAGCCGTACATGAAATCCGATATCCAATCTGCGTTTCTCCTAACGATCCTGTCCGACGCGAGAGCTGCAGAGAGACGCGTAAAACAGCGGACGGCTGGACGAGCGCCAACTTGGAAATAAAAATCGCCGATTCCGTTCGTTAACGTTATCGACATTTTTATGTTCGCTTGCTCTCTCTCTCTCTCTCTCTCTCTCCCCGCCCCCCCCCTCTCCCCGTCTCTCTCTTTCTCTCTCTCGTTTTGCCGCACAAAATCGGTGAGACATCCGAGATTTTCTGCCCGCGATGTGTCCTTGAATGACAGCTTGACGTTTACCCAGAGAATAAAAAGATATATATATATATATATATATATATATATATATATATATACTTCACTACCCTCTGACCGATGACGATTGCAAAATTAAATTTAAAAAGCGCAGAAAATACTGTATTATTTTTTACTCTTCATTGTCTCCCGCCCTCCAACCCTCCTACTCCCATGAAAATGGTAGATACTCGTTGTTATTAATTATATCACTTTTTTTGTTTTGTCGTCTTCCATTTTTATTACACAAGTCGATTATTTTATACAAAAATTCTTACAGTCAATGATTCGGAAGAAAAAAAAAAAGAAAAAAAAGAAAAAAAAAAAGAAAAAAAAGAAAAAAAAGAAAAAAGGTCTACTTGCTTTATAAGTTAAAGTCGAAGTAAAACAAAGGGTAAAGAAGTTTCGTGCGAAGCGAAGCGAGATCGTGAGTTTTCGAGGAAAGAACGGAAAGACGGTGGACTCGGCGACAGCGGCCGACTATTTTCAGCTATTCCGAATCCATTACCGTGGTTCCATCCTTCTGTGCCCGAAGTCGACTACGAAGCGATGCATCATCCGTAAGTGAAGCCACGGGCCGGCGATCGTAGTTTCTCCCTCCAGCTCTTTTTCCATCGAGATCTTCCTTTCCCTTCTAGAACAACCTCGAGCTAGGCGGTAGAACGACCATCTTCGTGAACGGGAGTCTCACAGACTTATAAATCAAAGCTCCACGAACAAATCGCTACGGAGATCCCGTGGTGGTTCCGAGTACTTCTTCTTATTCCATCTTCAACTTTTTCCTTTTCCTTTATTCTTTCCTTTATTCTTCCTTTGCTTTTCAAACGTTTCATAGAATTTTTCGAAATTCCTCATATCTCTTTCTCTCTCTCTCTCTCTCTCTTTTTATAAATATATATATATATATATATTTATTTATTATAATAAAACTAATTCAAATTTGTGAAAATAAAGACGAATGGCAGCATCGGAATAATCCATTTGGAAAACTTACTCCGTAAAGAAATCGACTAGGACTATGGCGAGTAATTTTAGATGACATATTAGTTTGAAAATAAGATTCGACCGTTCGAATGAGATTTTCCTCTCATAGTTATGAACGGTTTCCTGTAAAGGAGGACACGCCATACCAAACGCGCTCAGCTTGTCAGATGTCAAAACTTTAGAAACGCTGAAGCGTTGAACTTGACGAAGTGCTAGCGACGTTATACGTGTGTACTTGCGCGCAAGCCAGGTCGAACAAGCTGAAACTTAACGGAGCATAATCGGAGACAACTTCGAGCTTCACCCTTCGTCCTCTTTCTCTCTCTCTCTCTCTCTCTTTCTCCTCTTTACCTAGTTTCTATCGCATTTTTCTTCTAAATTCGTCGCACGTGGTACAAAAGTTTGATAATACACTATTCCTTTATTTTCAATATTTTACCGGAATCGAACAAATCATCGATAAAACTGTTTAATTTCGTTTAAGAATAACGCCGATAAGATATTTCGATTCATTCAATTTTCCAATCTAATTCTAAAATAAAGTATCGACGTAAAATATTAACCATCTGAGTCTCTCGTTTTTTTTTTTTTTTTTTTTTTAACAAAAATCTATAACGCTAATTAGGCTAATTGTGGCTGATAGTTATTTTAAAAAGAAATAAAAAGAAAAAAAAAAGAAAAAGAAAAATTGAAAAGTATAATAAATTACATAGCTAATGACACAAATATGTTAATTATGTATACGTCAGTTCAACTTCTTTGAACAACAAAGTTCTTAACTAAACGCATCATAACTCGTAGGTATGCGAGCGTGAAATTCGAAATTAACCTCGTTCAGGTGCGCGCATATCAGTTCAGCTATTCATTATGAAACAATTTGATGATTTGAGGTTCGATCTTTGGTTTCTGTCAAACGTGCAGAAATATAACAAGAGTATAGTTCGAATCAGTTGCCTTTCAATTTGTGTTGGCCAATAACGATGAGCGAAACTTTCGAAGACGATATAAGCATTTTTCTTTACTATTTCTTTATGGAAAATCCTTTTGGAATCCATGACTAGTCATGTAAAGAAAGAGAGAGAGAGAGAGAGAGGGAAAGAGATAGAAAGAGAGAGAGAGAGAGAGAGAGAGAGAGAAAGATACGGATGAAAAAGGATTTGAGTTCGATTCGCTTCTGTCACCGCACTTTAACGCACGTACGATGCAACGCGGTGGGTCTTTCATCGCATCGAGGGTGCCCATTGTCGAACGGAGGAAGAGAAATTGTAATTCAAGCAGGCAATACGCTCCGTGCGCCGAATAACGCCTCCTCTTCGTACGATGTGCCACTCTAAGAGGCTTTGCTTTCCAGAGAAAGAAGGAGAAGGAAACAGCGTGCTAGCGTGAGAGTAAGAGTAAGAGGAAGAGGAAGTAGGAAAGAAGAGAGAGGGAAAAAAAAAAGAATACGTGACGGTGCTAATGGAAAAACTTACTCAACGAGAAACTCTTCGGAGAAAGAGAGTTGCATGGAGGGGATGAGATTTTGTATAAAAGTCTGCGGGGAATCAAAAAAATGTAGTTGAGGGAAAAATGGCTAACTTTAGTCGTTCGATACTAGCTCCTCATCCTTTCTCTCTCTCTCTCTCTCTCTCTCTCTCTCTCTCTCTCTCTTATTCTTTCTTTCTCCGTTTTTATCCGTTGGCATGCTAGCAAGAGCACGACGTCGTTCACATCGCTCTTATTACCGTAAAAACGTTTAACGATGGCCGTATAGCCTCGTACGTATTTTCAGTAACGTCTAACAAGCTCGGTTTTCTCTGCCTTTAACTTTACCGTAGGCGCTCGAACATTATATCGCAAGCACGCAAATTTTATGACTTGGATCGTCGTGCATCAAAACCCGACGACGTTTATCTAAAACCTCGGTAGTTTATACTTTTATGCGACGTTCCGTCGACAAAAGCTCGTAAATCCTTTAAATTGAGAGTGACTCAGGTGTCCGATATGTCACCTGGTTTCGTTGGACGCTCGCGAATGCTCGAGCAACGCGGACTGAATTCTGAGTGACGCAACGAGCCAAGGAAGTCGATACATCGACGTCTTTTTATCCGATCCCTTTTATCATTCGTCGTCCGTCTCCTTCTTACTCCTGCATCACTGCGATGTCTCCGTTTCGCTTCCTTTTTCATCCAGAGACGAACGTGAAAGGAATCAAGTTATTTCTCCTACTGCAGATTCCGACCTATAAATAGGAGGATATCTATCTATTTCTTAACCTTTTACGATGGAAAGACCGAAACGACTTAGAACTGTTTCTAATGTAATTTTCGAATATCTTCCTAAATGAGTTTTATTGAGAACATGATTAAAAGGATCAAATGACGTTCGCAAATAATGATCTACAAAATCGATACTCTTGATATGATTTATCTCATGATATTATAATGCGAGATTATAAAGAACTCTCTATGTTAAATAACAGTATAATCTCTAATTTTTCCGAAAGGAAAACTCAACGAAACGCTTTGGTTAATCTCGCGAGACTTGCTCGGTTCAAAAAGCGAGTGAACGAAGAAGCGAACGAGAGAGCAAAACTCGAACGTACGAACGAACAGAATAAAAGAGAGCAAAGAAGGAATGGTTGAATCGACTAGCTCTCTTGCTACAACCCCTGAGACTCGCTAAAGCAACGTCTAGAGTTCTACCTTTACAATTGCTCGACGCAAGCGAATTGACTGAAAATTTTTTTAATTATCCGTTCCTCAGCGAGATGCGACCTAACTGCAGAACTCTGACCCAGTTAATCGACTTATACGTTACGAACCGACTTTTCCCACGTCGATGTTTCTTTTCTCTTATTATTTCTTCGAAAAAAGAAAATTCCAAGTTAATCCGATTAATTAAAAGATGTCACTAGTTGTATTCCTTCGTCGAATCATTTCAACCATAATTTTTCCCATTTACGATCGTAAAACTCATAAAGATTAAATTCAAAATGACCAAACCCGAATGAGTTCGCATATTTGTACATTACTCGTATATAAAATTACTACATAGCTGTATATGTAAATACATGCGTATATTATATACGCGTACGATGATCAATATCGACGTTAACAACACGTACGTCAACTGACAGACGATTTCTGCAATTAAACCCACTGCTCACTGGTCAAATGAAAGATCAATTTTTGATCTCTCAAAATATGAAAGCGTACTAATGGATTTACCCTAGAGAGCTCGTTAGTTTTCAAACGATACGAACTGTTAGTTTTTTATTTTCATTATATTATATCAGAAAAAAAAAAAAAGAGGAACGTAACTACTAGTGATTGTTCCATTATATTACAGATCTTTCACGTAGATTTTAATCCGTCAAACGTGCTCGTTACCATTCGAAACAAAAATCTTCAAATCACGCTAAAAAGACTTTCGAGAAAGTAAATACGATGACTCTACGTATAGTAGAATGTAAAAATACATGAAGCGGAAGGATAGGAGGGGGAGAGTTCGTAAAAAAAAAAAAAAGTATTATTTGCGGTAGCTAGAGGCCATCCTACGTCCGTGGTAAGTAATTCGAGACCGACTATCTTGGAAACTATCTTCACGGTAATTCTCTCTCTCTCTCTTTTCTCTCTTTCTCTTTCTCTTTCTCTTTCTCTTTCTCTCTGTCCTACTTGTCTCTCCTTCCAGCGGACTGCACACGCTGCAGCTTGAGCAATCTGTCTGCTGTTCCTTCCGGACTAAGTATGGCCGACGAAGTTTGCACGAGATTAGGCGGTGCACGGACTTCGGTCGTTGCATTTGAGGAGCATTGCCACTGGTTTCACGCTTTAAGGACGGATAATAATAGCGCGAAGAGGGCAACTAGTGAGTAGATTAGCAACAGGAACTAGACTTGGAGTGAATCGTGACATGCTTTAAACTCAGATTCGAGGAGAACGCTTGACATTTAACATCTTTCATTCTTCCGCTTTTAATCGATATATATATATATATATATATATATATATATATATATATATATATAATAAAAATACATTAATCGTAATAAAAATAATTATAATAATATTAACAATATATCGAATTACGTTAACAATACGATAAAAAAGAAAAGCGTCCCGTATTGTTCTTATCCAAATTACAAGAATAATTGATTATTGACGAGAAAATTAATTAAATTAAATCATTTTAATTAGATAGTTATAACTCAATTCATCGAATATTAAATATAGAGTTACTAGATTCGATATAGATGAACGTTACCAAAAGAGATTCGTTAAAAATCTATGGTAAAATTAATTGTAAAACGGGAAAAAAAAAGTAAAGAGAAAAGAGATTGATAAAAACTCGAAACGAATTTTATGCGAAAAATTATTAAATGGGAAAAAAGAAGAAAGAAAAAAGAAAAGAAGAAGAGAAAAACAAGAAAAAAGGAGAAAAAGAAGATAGACAAAGATTTATCTTATGCTTTTGTTTACGAGAGAACGTGCGTTTGAAGTTTCGTTTGATTCACGATAAGAGGTAATCGAAAATTCGATTTCTATGAAGCAACGCTTAGAGCAAGGGAACGTTGTGTTCCCGTTGTTATCGCATTCCGATATATGCAATGTGCAACAATGGCACTCCCTCGAGATGTTCGCTTGCACCTTCTCGATAGTAGTTCTACTATCTAGTCTGACCGTTCGCGTGAAAGCTCTGCTCGGATAGACGACTCACGCGATGCCGCACTTTTCCAGCCGCGTAAATTCGCTGAAGGGACTGGCAAACCTTTCGAAACGATCGCCTTTCTAATTTGAGTCTAGCGTGCACATTGAAGAATGAAGAAAAAAGAGAGAGAGAGAGAGAGAAAGAGAAAGAGAGAGAGAAGATTTAAAAAGATAGCGAAAGATCTGTACGGAGAATTACAAAACGACCAAAGGATTCGCATATTCTTTAGACGGAATGGATCAGACAATAGTTACATAGATAGAATAAATGATACAGATCGATACTAAAACGAAAAATATAATTTGATTTTACTATTATTACTGATAATTCGTAAAGAGAAAATATCATTTACGATATCATCATTATACAATGTGAATTTATTATAATTTATATTTAATTAGATATTAGAGGTACATGAGAATAATGATACAACGATTCGTAGTATTACGTCTTTATCGTTAACAACAAAATTCCTTTTATTACGAAAATAAACATATTAAATTTGATCGATACTTTTGCTATCTTATCAAGGAGAAATAATTTTATCTATTATCAGGCACTATTTATAAAAAGGGAATAAATTATCTTAAGAAAAATAAAAGAAAAGTGAGGAGATTCTTTAAAATCTATGAAGAGGTTATGAAATCCTAAGCAGCTGTTCGCCGAATCGTTTTCCCGACGGTTCTCTAGATTTTCTCGCTTCGCGAAAACGCGGCAAAGAAAATGTGTGAGTCGCTGGGGAAACATCGAGCTCGATAGCGACTTTCACCGCATCCCCTGCACTTATCCTGTAACGGACCGCTCTTCTTCAACTTATTCCTCCTCCTCTTCTTCTTCTTCTTCTTCTTCTTCTTCTTACTTCTCTTCTTCTACTTCTTCCTTCCTTCCTTCCTTCTCTTCCTCTTTTCTTCGTCAATGCCAACCTTTACTATGTCCTTTTTTTCATGCCACCCACCTACTCCGCAACTGATTTTCTTACAATAACAAGCGCGTAACAACGTTTCAAGTCTATCATAACTTTGATCGCATTTGCGGAATCCTCTAGCATAATCTCACTTCCTTCCTCCCTCGCTTGCTCTTCCTCTCTCTTTCTCTCTCTTTCTCTCTCTTTCTCTCTCTTTCTCTCTCTCTCTTTCTCTCTCTCTTTCTCTCTGTCTCTCTTCCTCTTGCCCGAGCGTTTACATTGTATTTCATGGCAAGAGAAACGGCACAGAACGAAGAGAAACACGGTCGAGCATAAAGTCTCGCTAAGATGGAACTAAGGAACACGATCCTTTAAAGTTCCATACCGGTCATGCGGAAATTGTGTGTTTACCATCTTTCTCCGAGTGACTTACCATTGTTAAGAAATTCCAAGTGAAGCCGATGAAAACCGCTTTGTTAAATATCCTGCTGATTTTATCTCTTTATTTTTATTCGTGATATTGAAATAAGACAGAAAAAAGGAAAAGAGGATCAACTCGTTGATAATAATGAAGTTAATTCGTATCGCACCGGAAGTGCGATCAAATCGAAAGCTAATAATGCCGAGTAATTAAAAGATATATCAGTAAATTGAATAAAACGGTTCAATAAATTTTTACTTGTTCGTCTAAGCGTATAACTGTTCGCTTTGTATTGAAAAAAAAAAATAAATAAATAAATAAATAAATAAATAATGCGATATATGTTAAGCAACGCATATTTCTTTTTGATTTTTTTTTTTTTTGTTTATTTACATTATTACGAATGAACGAATGATTTAATTGATATATCCTGCTAAATTAGAGACCGTAGCGATTGTCATTGTTGAAATATCGTTCAATTGATTCGTACGAACAACGTAGGAGGGTTAAATGAAAAAGGACGAAAAGAAGGATAAAGGAAAAAAGTCGATCATAGGGGACTAGGAGATTCTCAAACGAATACTTGCTATGTTCATCGATTGATTCCTCAATCGTT
>NC_062195.1:3198367-3320867 GCF_912470025.1 Vespa velutina
TGTATAGTTCCCTTCGTACAATATAATTTACGTACCCTACATAATTCTAATCCTCTTTTCGTTTTTTTTTCTTTTTCTTTTTTGTTTTCGTTTTTTAATATATCTATGTCTCTCAATATGTATCATTGTCTTTCTTCTTGCTTTTTTCTTTTTTTCCTTTTTTTTTTTTTCTTTTCAATTTTTTTTTTTTTTTTTTTTTTTTTTTTTTTTATTCCGTCTCTTACAATATCTATGATATCCTCGGGTATACAAATATTTCTATTTATTTAGTTTTATTAAAAACTCGACGAAAAAATATTTGCGCTCATCACAGGGAATAGGTTTTACTCGTATAGAAATAAAATAATATTTGCTTTAGCAAAACGTTATTAATCATAGAAACTTACTATTTCGAATAGTAAAAATTGTTTCATTCGTACGAAAAAAAAAGAAAAAAGAAAAAGAAAAAGAAAAAGGAAACAAAAAAAAATAAGAACGAAAAATACAAAAAACAAAAAGAAAACGGACGAAAGGGAAAGACAGATCGGTGTAAGCAAACGAATTATCCGACTTCTTGATTTAATTTCAGCTCGTTTTCCAAAGTTTTATTCCTACGTAAAAATTTCAGAGCAAGTGATGCGTTAACGGTGAATCAGGAGACAGCTGCTATACAAATAAGCGATATTTAAGTAGGAGTTAAGCGGTTTTCACGTTGTAAGAAATGCACGTTGAAAGAAATCAAGATGTCATTCGCGAATTCGTTAGAGGGATGAACGAGTGTAGGAAGGCAAAGGTAAGATGAATACGATGGAAGTTACTGAAGGAAGAGAGAAAATAAGAAGGAGCAGAAAAAAAGGAAAAAGAAGAAGAAGAAGAAGAAGAAGAAGAAGAGGAAGAAGAAAAATAATAGAAAAAGGATGAAGTCAAATAGGCGTGCAAACGAAATCGTAGGGTGAGGAGATCGACCGAGGGAAATATAAATCTGGAATTATAAAGCAATTTCATGGAAACCACAACAAAATTCACGAGAGAGAATATTAGTCGTCTCCAAACGGCTGCAGGCATTTGTGTGTGTGTGTGTGTGTGTATTTATATATGTTTGTATATGTGTGTTTTTGAGCTAGACGTGAAAAGGAGAAAGAAGATAGGAAGGCAAGGGTGCAGGGAGGGAGATGAGAAGGAGGAAGAAGTGGGGTTAGTCTCGCTTTAGGTAAACTATTGCAAACGGGGGTCCGCTTGTCTTAATCGCGCATTACTCTTTCCTCGCCCTCGGGCCGTTTTTTCTTTTCTTCTTTTCGCAACTTCCGCGACGATTATGCGAAGATACGAGAGAAGTGAAATATGTACGACAGTTGGAATCGATTTTCCTTATGATAAAGCGCGTACAGTATAAGTCTGTGGACTCTGAAACGACGCTCCGTTACTTTGCATATTAATCTCTTTTGGCCATGCTTGATGTCTTTTTCCCTCTATTTTTCTTTTTTTCTCTTTTTCATTTCGTCCTGGTATCCTTCGCACCGAATATATTTATTTCAATGACGGAGTATACGAGAAACGCGATTCGTCGGCACGAAATATCTTTTGGAAGCAGTCACGTATCGTGGCGATGTTTAAATTACAATTCTTCTTCGTTTCCTTCAATGAAACTCGAAATCTTCCGATCTCATTAATATAAATACTTATCACGTAAGATTTATGAGAGAGAGAGAGAGAGAGAGAGAGAGAGTCCAGTTCAAATACATGCTCGATTTAAAATCTACTTCGTTAAATAGTTATATGCAATGCGATTTAAATCTGTAGAATTTTCTAATTTTCTATTATGTTTACGTCATAGGTATGCGTGGATTTAAAAACAATCTGTATATAAAAATCGATGTCCGTGCTATTTCAATCATCTTTTTTAATCATCTTCATGTATTAATAATTCATGTTAATGCGGCATTGAATTTAAGCTCGATGTAATCACGGATAAGTTATATTCAAGGGAGCAAAGGTCGTAAGAGGAATTAAGAATTCCTTCGTGGAATTCGCGTAACCCCTTGGCATTCTCACCGCAACGATTATATTATGAAATAATAATAATCATTACGTCGCATTCCTTCTAACAAAATTCTTTTTCCAAAGCGATCTTCAAGTGAAAACACTTGCTGTTTTCCCGAATGAATTCTCTCAAATTAAGCGCTAAAATCACAGTAGTGATATTACGTATTTTATCCTTGTAGTGTTGGTTATCAATTAGCAACATCCTGTTAATTAGTAAAGTTCAGTTGGCGACAGGTTCTCCTACTCGTCGTTGAATACCTAAACTTACTGAGAACTTCGTTACTCCAATGTGGGCGTTTATTACCTCAATTTGACATCTTACCATTGAAGGAGTGAGTATGTGAAAGAGAGAAAGAGAGAATAAGGAGAGAAATAGAGAAAGAAAGAGAGAAAGAGAGAGAGAGAAAATGAGGAGAGAAATAGACAAAACGTATTACTAAAATCTACAAATATTAGCTTTTTATAACACTCGACTTTTCACACGTTTAATCTCTATAGCGTATGATTCTGAAATAGAAAGACTGAAAGTAAAAAGATATAATTGGAATATTTAACTAAGGACGGAAAAAAAAAGAAAACTATAGATAAAGTTGTTGCATAATGCTATCAGATAAATGTACAAGAAAATATACAAGGAAGATGCGAAAGAGTTTTTGAAAAGAGTAAAGTGAGAATAACTACCAATGATGTTTTTGCCATGTCGGATAAGCTCTCGTCGATTCTCTAAGGAAAAAGAGATAAAATAGCTTGCACTCTTTGTATGTTCACTTCCTTGATTTTTCACGAATAAAGTGAACTACTTTATCGCACCTTCATCCTCTTTTTTCCTTTTTTTGATTCTCTTTTTTTTCTTCCGCTCTGATGACGAGATTTTTAAAAAACCGTCAAGAAATTTTCCGACCATTTTCATATTCCCCTTTCATAACCATGCGTTCACGAATAACCAACGAGATCCACAATGATTCTTCCTTCTCGCGCATTCTCTCGAAAAAGATATCAAATTATCAAGGAAAATTTATGGCGGATAGAAAAGTAACATTGCCATGAGCCAAATAGATTTGGCTCGAGGACGATCGTAATTCTAACTTGGGGACGACTTCAGGGAAGTCAAACTTATCAACTTGACAAAATCGATCTTAAATAAAAGTGAGGACATTAGAAGAGAACAGTACAAATTGTATATCAATTTTTGACCATCTTAATGCTACCTAACTGCATTGTTTTTTTTTTCTTTTCTTTTGTCTTTTTTTGTTTCTCGTGTGTTTTTTTTTTGTTTTTTTTTGTTTTTTTTTTTAATTAAATTTGTAAATTGAAGTTTGATGAAACTAAACAAAATCGAGTTTACAATACATGGCCGTCCGTGCGCTAACGAATTAGACATTTTTCTGAAAAAGGAGTCTCGAGTAACACGAGCATCGAACAACTAAATTCGTTAAGGCTGTACGACGTGCTACGTTGTAATCGAGTTTATCTTTCGTTGGTACACCGTACTAGAATTTTATGAGGACGGATCGTTATACTATAGTACATCACGATATCGAACTTAGTAGTATTTGTACGTCTTAACAACTCGGTTAAAGAGCACTTTTGAGGTTCCGTTACGATTCTAATGAGATATATATATATAACTACGAAGCTTTCATTATACGATAACATCAATTTTTCTCAGAAATTTATTCCTTCCGAAGGGTCATTCGGATTCAACAAATTACTTCGAAATAATTGCCAATATATTCGTCTGTATGTATGTATGTATGTAAATATGTATTTACTTCGAGGTCAATTATTTTCGTTAAAATTAATGGCACGTGCTCTTAAAAGAGAACAAAACTGTCGATGCGACTAATTTCATTTCCTTTTGGTAGTTTCGTCCTTCGAAACCAAAGTCGTTCGAAGTAACGACAAAATAAATAAAAGTATGTATGTACAAGTTATTTGTCTCTTATATGTATCTACGATAATGATATTTTCTGCGCTCATCCGTTTTATAACTATAACAATACGTGGTATATTATGATATATGATATATGACATATAAGAAATAACCTGGGTTTTTCTGCATAAACAATGTACAATGTTTATCTCAGAAAAATCCTACTATATAAGATATTATCCTTTTTATATACTATCTCTTGCCGTTATCTTTCCCGGGATAAGCGAGGAAAAGTATCTTGTAGTTTCTCAAATATCTGCTACATCATTGGCAAAACGAACGACCACGGTTTATATATATATATATATATAAACCGTGTTCAGTTGGCTATATATATATATTAGTTTCGAAATTATATTGAATTGATTTACTTATTAAATTGGTTTGAGAGTAAACGAACGATAGAAATTAAAAAAAAAAAAAAAAAACAAATTATAATTATAATTACATTTCCGTTGATGATTTATTAACAAAAAATTAAAGAAATTTTGATTGGAATGTAATTTTGTATAGAACGTATGAAATAATGAAAATATCAAAATGAAACGTTGAATATAGAATATCCAATCATGATCCGCGTATGTATATTTACAAAGTACGTATCAAATATTTCCAATCATTCTGAAATCTAGAAAATTTCATAAAACTTCTTCCCGCACGAGTTGTATATATATATATATATATATATATATATATATATATATATATATATGTACATATTTTATACAAATCGTCAAACATTCGATATTTACTCGCGAACCATTTTGATACACGATTGCTTTCCAACGAGTTCGAACATTTTGACCAGTTTGGGAAATATTTCCAAAGAAATCTTCGATGGTAATAGAAATGTATGTAAGTACATGTACAGAGAAATTGAAGCCTCTCGATTACTAGAGATGAGCCGTGGCACTTAACACCATCGACATTCACAGTGGTACTATTGCACTTTAGGCTGTCAAAGACCGGCGTTCTAAGGGCATGACGCATAACGAGGCCTAATAGCGAAATGACCCTAATTTACTGATTGATTAATGACAAGGCACTGACTGCATATTCCCCTCTGATTGGAGAATTCAAAGGGATGAAACCGCGCATCTATACATGTATAGAGAATACTAACTGTTTGAATCATCTTGTCTAACCTAAGTAACGAATCAACTGACTCGTCCTTGCAATAATAATAGTGTAAATTATAATAATAATAATAATAATAATAATAATAATAATAATAATAATAATAATAAAGATGTATATATATATATAATGATATTAATGTAATGGAGCTTCGTGTATGTTCATTGTCGTGTCACTGGTACATATTGCAATTTACGAAGACACTGTTATTCTATCAAAGCTCTTATTCAAATAAAAAAGTTCGGAGGAGTTTCGGGTCATTCGTAATTTTCCAAAGAAAGCCACGTAAGTACTTACTCCTGAAGTTGAACTAGAACTTTTTCACCGTCGCCTTACTGAAACGTTCTCGCGTTATTACTTCTAACGAACCTTCCAGGTATATTTAAAAAGTTCATTCATGAATTGATCCCCACGGAAATCTGTCTTTGAATAAATCAAGTAAGAATTAAAGTGTGCGAAGACCATCTCATTGGAGAATTGCACCGTCAAAAATAATATATCAATTTTGTTTGTTAGTTCGCTCGGTCGAACATTTATCGCGTCCATTCTTTGTTGATATACGTTTATTACATAGAACCAACCGATCGATCGAACAGTATTCAGTGAAATGGCTTGATTGAATTGGCCGATAAAACCCTATAATATAAATTGCCAATAATATTTAATAAGCTTCCAACATTTTCGTTGTTTATAGATATTTAACGTACGTAGTTTATAAATTATGCGAATCCATTCTGTTTTATAACAATTATGAATAAAATTGAATAGCTAATAGTATCTATATTTTTAATTGAAAATATTTTTAATCTTTAATCACATTACGAAATGATAATATACGTCGATTAATTCGTAAATAATTAAATGGAAACGATCTTGACGAAATCCCTTGCCGACTCGTAAAGCTCTTTGAGAGTTTCGAACGTTGTCTTCGCGATTCTCTTTTATATAATCAACACAATGATGCGAGTGGTACAAGTTTTAGTTACAAGAAACTTTCCCTCGTCTAGTAGCTCTTCCTTTTTTCATCGTCATCCGACGACGACCAAATTCCTTTACCTTTTATCCATCAGGATTAGGAGACTCCAGCTTCCCATTTTAAATTAAACCATGGATTAAGCCTAAATTAGCCTTCTTAATTCAATTCAAATCCCCTTGGGGCCATAGCCGTCTCGCCACAGCATCTTCTTACCGATTCTTAAATGTCTCAAACCACTCTCTTACTTTCTTCTAACTATCTTTCTTTCTTTCTTTCGTATATTTTTCATATTCAATTTGATGCATTGAAAAAATAGTTAAATAATTGCAATCGAATAATCTGTAGATATGTTTTATCCCTTGAGACGCGAAACACGATATACGTAACGAACTTTTGTTATTCTCATATATTTTCATCATTCCCGAGAGTTATTATCTCTACGTTTTCTCGCAAAACTGAAATGAAACCGTTACATAGTTGTTGTATTAAAACAAGAGATTATTTCATTTCGTCTCAGTTAATACGATATAATAACGTAAAATTGGTTCTTTTTAACAAGGTAAAATTTTCGCCAATAACAAAGCCGCAAAGTGCGGTTTATATTACTCGTTCAACATCCGTTATTTATCCGTAAAAAAGAATTGGAATTCACGATGGCCGAGCTTTATGTCGATTTAACCGATTAAAGAAGAAAGGAAAAAGTTAAACCGAACGATACCTTGAACGAGAATATATAATATAAAAATTCTTTCGACATTATTCTTACAAAAGTAACGGGCAATAGATCTTCACACGATCAGATTACTCGTCGGAAGGAAATCTTAACGATAGTCAAAGTAGCAATATTTTTCAATAAGAAAGCGAAATATCTTATCTCGATATTCGTATTGCCATGGTATTATTTTCGTGGGGGATCATAGAATTCTAGAGGCCTTAGAACATCCCCTCAAGTAGTTTTCCGTGGTGCACAGAGGATTCTTGTAAAACTTCTATCGGCGTTTGCGAAGTGAGCCAAATAACTTTCCCCCGGTGGCGACGTTCACGACGACAACGACAACGACGTCGAGTTAGAGAAGGAAAATAGAGAAGGGAGGGGAAAAAGAAGTAAAAAAAGGTGGATGAGAACGAGAAGGAAGTAGAGGAATAAGAAGACGAATAAAAAGAGACAACCTCGGTAGCTATAAGCGTGTATGCGCGCACACGTGTGAAGTTGTCTGTTATGTGTGACTTAGAGTAGGAAGATCGCTTCCGAGAAAACGAACAACCAAGAGAGTCAAACTCCCTTCGGATGACATTCGTGAAGAATGTTAAACCGAGAATCTAATCCGTAAAAGAAAGTCGTTCGAGATACTATTCGATAGCATTTATCGATGAATGATATCTATCAAAATCATACGATTTCTTTGATCGATCTTTATAACTAACATTAAATTATATATTTTCATTGAGATTTTTCCTTTTATTTTAGCTTCTTTCTTTTTTCCTTTCTTTCTTTCTTTCTTTCTTTCTTTCTTTCTTTCTCTTTTTTTTGTTTTTTCCCCATCTTCTCCCCCCCCCCCCCCCCGCCACCCTTTAAAAAGTATATACTTTCAAATAGTTGAAAATGAAGGCATTAAAATTATGGGATATAACGATAAAGTGTATTAACTTACTGACAGCTAATTAAAATTCGCCGAGATCGTTATTTCGATCGAATAATTAACTAAATATCCCATCGTCGAAGTAGAAACCGCAGTAACTCGAGACTCGTGACACGAGCGTTGTGGCCGATGAAACGGCCGACGTTGTTCAACCGAGAACGCTTTCAAGCGGTGCGTTACTTTCAAAGTCATACGTAGGAAAATTTGGTTTCGTTAATTGAAATGGCCCAATTGTCGGGGCTGCTCGAGGTCGAGCTAATCGATATGCGGTTCCCTATGTCCCCGGATTTCTCTTTCCCCGTTGGAACTCCAAATTATTTTGGTCGTTGCCAAGCATACAGGAAAATACGAGAATTAGGAGAAGGAAACGGCAAACATCGAAAACAGGTAATGACACCATATTAATATATTGCTACTTGGCCATCTCTGATTAATGCACAAATATATTGATCGGAACTATTTGCAATATTAAACGTTATATTGAATATTATATATTTGCTTACATATTGCTATTCGCGAAGGTTCTAAAAGGACTTTATCCTCATTTACGGTCTCTCTCGAATGAACCTACTTCTATTCCTTGAACCATGCTACATTTGATATATCGAAATGTAAAGCCGTCTAGTTAAGTTCGAACGTACCGCAACATGGTATTTCATTATACCATGCAAGGAACATAATCGTACCAGCTTTGCGAATACAGTTATTTCTCCGTAGGGATTCGATGACGCGAGAATACTCGCATATCTTTTGAAATGTATATGTATGTATGTATGTATATATCTACATTCATACATATATGCATATGTATGTCTCTATGTGTATATATGTATGTATGTATGCATGTGTGTATGTATGTATGTATGTACGTACGTACGTACAAAGGAAGGTACGAGTCTACTTCACTCGGTGCTTAGAGTATTATCGACGAACGTAGCAAGCTCGAAAGTTCAGTCGAGTGAAACCCCGTCGAAACACGTCACATTGCGTGTCAGGCTCCTTCAAATAGCACTTTATCCATTCGCCTTTGCGCGTGAAAACACTAAGTAACGATATCCGATATATATATATATATATATATATATATATATATATATATATTTATGCTCGAATTCGACCCTTTCGTCCGCTCTATTTGTCCTTTACTCCGTTTACTTTCATAACGTACGTAAAAAAATTTGTCCATATTAAATCAATGACGGAGAATAATATCTTATCCATTCAAAACGTAATTAATTTAAAAGCAATATCAAGAAATATCGAATTCTTAATAAATGTTAATTAACGATTATATTATTATTTTTCTATTTGATTATTTCTTTACGAAATAATGTATTTATATGGAGAAAATTTATAAAAATCTATAATATAAAATATTCTCGTCTTTTAAAAAATCGTTCGAATTATCACGTTTATGTGTATAGATATTTTCAGATATTTGCACTTTCTTTCCGACTAGACTTATTCGCTCCATTGGATAATCTACTTTTGGAAAATGTAGCAATCTTTAACGAAAACAAAGTTAGACTGTCAAATTTGGTGAATATAAACTCGATTCAATAGACAGTTGCTCCGAAGGCAATATAATTGCAATTAAAAACGATTTGACGTTAATGTATTCGTCGTTTAATGCACGATCGATGTCACTTTACTAAACGTTGGGTACAAACTACCACTCGAGTTTTTCCTGCTTAACGCGATATAAAAAAAAAAAAAAAAAAAATGCCAAATGCATATTTTTAAAAAGTGTTTTATCAAAAACTTTTGAAAAAGATTAAAATAATTCTCGTCTTGCTTTTGAATAGCTGTTAAAACCAAAGGACAATACTTTTTTGATTTTTTATGTACTTCATATAAAAAAAAAAAAAAAAAAAAAAAGAAAGAAAAAAAAACCATATTAAATTATTCGTGCCTATTAAAAAATTTAAAAGACACTTTGCTCGATCTAAAAATAATCATACAATTTTAAAATGTATTTAAATATTTCACAGTGAGTGATCGTACGTAGATAAAATAAATGAAAGTATCGATAAATTTTATTCAATTAATACTTACGATGGATATATAATCATTGAATGAATTCAAATACGTGGAAATTTTTTTTTAAATACTAGGATTTGATCGATCTCAATGCGAGCTCAAATACATCGCTACATTAGAAGTGCGAGAAGCTCAGATATAGACGTTCTGGCCCGTTCTTTGCACATGTATTATTCCAAACCACCTGAAAGCCTTTCGTTGTACAAAAGTGTACAAAAATCTCAAAAGCTTTCGTACAAATCGTAAGTCACTGTCCGGCTTCCATCTCGTCGATCGACTTAACAAACGTGGTTTATCCATTGAAGGATTACTATTCGGTACTTATGTGAATCGCAGATCTAAGTAGCTAGCTTTGGTGTAGAAAGAAAAAGCAAAGTAAATATCACGTGAGCATTTTGAAATATAATCGGAAAAGTCCATCTTCGATGAGTACCTATCTGGAAACGCAATGTCACACGAGAATCTTAAAATGGAGATCAATGGGCGGAAATGGAGAGGTAAAAGGGGATAGGCTTGCAATTATGCCGTGATAGAAATGTAAGACACGAGGAAGTAATTATTAGAAAGTCGCTCCAATCCATCGAATAGATATATTGTGAAAAAAAAAAAAAAGAAAAAAGAAAAAGAAAAGAGAAAAAAAAAGAAAATAAATAAATAAATAAATAAAAATTGAGGTTGACGTTCTTCCGAATAACATCGATCGTTTTATTGAGATAAAAGAATATATCATAGAAAAATTGTCTTGAAGCATTAAATTTCTCTCATACATAAGTGAGTGTTTTAATTTGATTACAACAAGTATTGTCCCTTAATGCGATCCTTTATCTTTTCGACGATATAACTCTTAATTCTATCTATGGTATGCATTGGCAATGGACAAAGCGAATATTCCTTTCGAAAATTGATTTATCATTGATCTTTCGTGAACATATCGGCTGCATTATCGTAGAAATATTTCAATTACTGACACGAGATTTCCGATGGCGTAGGTTATTAAAGTTAATTCCTCTCGTTGTTAACTCGACAATCACTCGATGTCTATCCCATATTAATCTTTTAGATAACGACAGGCAACGGTACGAAAAGGAAAGCAATTTGTAGTTATCGTTCGACCGATCTTACGTTGAATCATGAACGATTTAATGTGCTCGATCGTATTACGGCTTCAAAATATACCGTTAACGTCGGCAAACTGCCATTCAATTACCGATTTGGTAGAATATTGTTCAGAGATATCAGACATAGACGTAGCAGCTGGACGGCTGTGAAACCGAGCGATCGAACATTACGCATCCGTTAACACGAGACTCCGAGTATGAAGCAGGCTTAATATCTGATTTATGTCTCCGTTAAGCTTCCAGTGCGTACATCATAAATGTATATAGACACGAATCCTAGTTGTTCGAGGTAAACGCTAAGCTTTGCTTCACCTGCTAGCTTCTATCCACGTACGGTGCAACTCTTGTTGTTAAGAAAGTTTTCTTCCTTGGATCTTGGATAAATCTATATCTAATCTAATAGAATCAATGAATCGAAGAACATTTATATACGAATTATTCGCGTTATTATCTAAAGAAATTGAGAAAGATTAATGACGACTTTCGACCGTTTCACCTTTGTTATAGGCAAAATGATTTGATCGCAAAAAAAAAAAGAAAGAAAAAAAAAATAGAAACAGAAAATGTTTAAAGAAGTTAAATGTTTAAAGTTGATTTCAAGGAACTATGGTAGCCGAGCATGTACACACGTGAACACATTTTCTTCAGAGAAAGGTCACGTCGAGAATCTTTTCAAACGAGCGCGACATCGTGACGGATGCCCGAAGTAGCAAAGTTCCTTTAAACTAAGCTCTCCCCTTCGAGACGTTTACACAGCTGCGACACGATGTGTCCTTCCCTTCTTTTTCGTCGGAATAGCTATTTGTTGCCAGTGCTAAATTTCAACAGTGTCAAGCTCTATTTATACGCAAAACATTTTCTCGGAATCGAGAAGAATAAAAACGCTCGTGTACTGAGACTTCGTCATTTTTAACAAGCGAAATAAAATACATAAAAATTGGAATGAACGAGAAATTTTTTCATCAACCCGTACGAAGTCGCACAATAACGATCAAAAACGTGCACCAACGAATCTCCGTTAGCGAGCCGTTAAAATGAAAAAAAAAGAAAAAAAAAAGAATATTGGAAGAAGAAGAAAAAAAAAAAAGAAAAAATTCCTTGGCACGATCGTTTACGTGACCATCTAACTCCGATGTCGCACTGATTAACTACGTGACGTGTGTTTAATGTCGCGATCACGCGCCTAATTAGGCCACAGTAACGGCTGCAGCCCTCGCGCAACCCTTCATCCTTGGTTCGTGCATTCGAGTCAGATTGCATCTTCGTATATATGAAACATTGTATTGCGAAAGTCGAGAAGCGAATGCAAATTCTCGCCTACGGGAGCCCGACTCGACGAATGAGCTATAAGATGAAAGCAATTATATGACTTGCATGAGAGCATACGGCTTTTCCTACATCGACCAAATATGGAATTCCAGCCATGATTCAGCATGCTAAATGGTACTTTAAAATCAGACCGCTAAGAAATACAATTCACTATGATTATTCAACAAATAATTAATATTACGGAAGAGGAATCTTAGATCAAAGTACGGGAAAGTTGACTTCCGTCAATTTTCTACATTCGCAATTACGTGTACGCCATTCGCCAGATGTATCTATATACATACGTACGAAACAACGTAAAATTTCTTTTTTTTTTTTTTTTTTTTTTTTTTTTTCTTTTTTTTCTTACGATCGGTTCTTTATTTTTCTTTTTTGTCTTTACGTCGAGATTGCTTGTAGCATAACCAATCTTTCTAATTAACTGAACGATACGAGCAATTTCGCTCGTTCGTTTATCCTCTATGAGGGTAAAAAAAAAAAAAAAAAAAAAAAAAAAAAAGAAAAAACAAAAAAAAAAGGAAAAGAAAAGAAAAAGAAGTAATTATTTCCCGTGAACCGTCGACGCAAATTATCTCGTACGAAAAGTACGAGAGATAAAATCCAAATCCAATTAGTGATTATGACGTCGCGATAGAAAATCACATGGTTTGGGAAGCATACGAGAAAGTGCGTCGTTTAAATACCGGACGTTCATAGCGACGACAATGCCATGTTACTGACGAAACATTGCAACTACCGATGCAACGCTTGTGTTTTTTGCCTGTTATGAAACTTACGATACTCTAATTTCTTTTTTTTTCTTTTTTTTCATGTTTCGTATTTATGCACATATACGGGATGAGATCTTTAAATTGAGACACCTAAATATCTCAGAGAACAAGGCATTTTTTTACAAAGGAAATTTAATATAAAAATTGTTTACTTTGGATGAAATACAAGAGCATTAATTATTTCTCATGCGAATGAACGTTTCGAAGATTACATCAGGATCAACTTTATCTAGAAATCTTTAATAATCTTTATAATCAGAATCTTATTTTATTATAAAAAAAAAAAAAAAGAAAAGAAAAAAAAAACAAGGAAAAGAAAACGAACAACCTTTGTCTGAAACATTTTTTTTTTTTGTTTCAAAATCGCATTGTCTTCAAGATATTTCAAGGTGTTTCGATATAAAAAAAAAAAAAAAAAAAAAAAAAAAAAGAAAATCCTACATATAAATACATAAGAAATAAAAAAAAAAAAAACTTGTATACAAATACATTACATACCAAAATAAACGTGATTTGAGCCCATCAGTTAAGACTCTTGAAAGCTTCGCCAATCTCAATCATTTCTTTCCCACCTCCGTCTGCGTTTCACAGGAAATTAGTAAAGTTGGATAACTTCTGATCGAATATAATTCCCTTAATGAATATTCCTTGAGCGTGATAAAGCGATTTATTAGCTCGCTTCGAGCTTCAAGATAGTTTCGCTTTCTTTCACGAGTTTCACCGTGGACGATTCAACGCTCAGTATGATTTCACCGTGACGAACGTAATGAGGCGCAAGTGTGCACCGGGAAAATACGAATAATAAATCGATAGGCGCTTTTTGTTCGGCAATGGCAATTATGATGAATTACAACATATAACCGTTACAACATTAAATTCGGCAAGAGCTGTTAATTATACCCGTATACTTTAGTATACTTTCTATCGTTAATAACGTATCAAATTAGTACGACCGGAATTCGGGCCCAAAGTATTTTGAGATTATGCCAAAGTTTCTTATATCATAGCCCCTTGAACGTTGTTAGTCGCAATCATTAGATAACAAGAACCAAGAGAACCTACAAGAATTTTCATACATCTTATTATTGCATCTTCTGTAAAAAGATCAACGAGAAGACTACGGTAGCTGTATCGTACGGATATAACGAGAACTTAATCTTCTACCGTGCATCCCCAATATTCCCAACTACAGTCATGGCGTTAAGTTCTAGGGGCGGTACTTGGTAATTAAGCGAACGATGCGTCACAGACAAAAGCTGGTACCACGAACACGAAAGCCCTACTAGTTTATCACAGAACGGTGAAGAGATTCCGGCCCTTTTCTTATCCAAGACGATAGATACGTTTACAGTGAACATAGTCAATAGGAGAGGATAGAATCGGAGTGGAGATACTTTGTCTTGTGTAAAAGAGTATTTTGTCGATTGAAGGACATTGACCTTCCGAGATCGCAGCAACATAAAACATCTGTATAAAATAATTTATTTTATTTCGCAATTAATCTAAAGACTTCCGCGTATAAAAAAAAATAAAGAAAGAAAGAGAAAGAGAGAAAAAGAGAGAGAGAGAGAAAGAGAATAGCGCATCTGTTGGTATGCAAAAGGAATTGAAAGAAGGGAATACTAGAATTATATACAAGATGATAATCGCTGGCGTAGACTGGTCTCGACGGTCATGGTCAAGAATATCATCGTCGATGATGCAATCCACCAAAATCGGAAATCTCCAAGCCGTGACCTCCAAAGCCACCTCCTCCGTAGCCATGGCCGCCACCATAGCCGCCACCGTAGCCACCACCATCACCTCCTCCTCCTCCTCCTCCTTGGACGAGTACTGGATAAGATTCTTTGACGACAACGGGGACCTTAACCGGGTAAGGTACTTCCTTTTGTACAGGGAAAGGTACCTTTACAGGTACGCTCACCGGGTATGGTACTTTGACGGGCACCTTTACGGGAATCTTGAACGGCACTGGTACCGGTTTTTCAACTGGCACCGGAATATGCTTTTCCACGGGCACTGGGTAAGGTTTAGGCACGTGCACGGGATAAGGACGATCAACCGGGACCTTCACTGGCACCGCCACCGGAACCGGTACATTCCTCTCGACCGGATATGGTGCAGGTACTGGTACTTGAACCTCTCGATGGATCGTTATAGAACTTATGCGTCCTCCATCGCCACCTCCCAGTCCACCGCCACCTCCCAATCCACCGCCACCTCCTAAACCACCGCCACCGCCAAATCCGCCTCCTCCAAAGCCTCCTCCATGACCTCCTCCCAATCCGCCTCCTCCGAAGCCTCCTCCATGGCCTCCTCCCAATCCGCCGCCAAGTCCTTCGTGCCCGCCAAAGTCGCCGAAGCCATGACCCAAACTTAATTCCAATCCTCTCTTACTCTTTGCGTCCTTGCTATCGATGGCCTCCTTCTTTAATGGCTTCTTCGTCTCGGTGGCTAACGTTGCCGTTGCCACGAGGACGAGAAGAACGAGTGCCTGTTAACAGATCATTCCCATGTTATTTCTAACACCTCATTTATATTCTCTTTTAAATAGAAAAACAAAAAAATCGATTTCTTCTATTTATCGTTATAAATAATTAAAAAAAAAAAAAAGAAAAAAAAAAGAGCAAAACAAAATAACAGAACATAAAGCTATTATCGACTAGAGCGATAATAATTCAACAATGAGTTCGATTATTTGTAGATATAAAAACAAGTAAACGATACGTTTTATATAGTACGTTTTCCCTTTGTCATAAAAAATATCCTGAAACGCTAAGAAGATTCTTAGCTTCGAAGCGAGCTCACCTGCGGAGTGCTCATGGTAGACTTCGGTAGTGCACACTGAAGTTGCATAGTCGCAATCAGCGGCATATATACCAGCAGCACTTTCGCCGTGGCTAGCACGAACCCACTCCCCGGAAAAACGTACGCGTCGTGCCCGGAACGTCTTAAGGTGGACCATAGAACGCTACGCTTCGTGACGCACGCGAACTAATAATCGCAAAATAGTCCGGCCTTCTCAGCTACATTTTCCCACGGGCTAAAGGAATCGCGTGAATCGATTTGTGTGAAATCTTTCTTCCACTTATGATCAATTTCTCGTGAATAGAATCTAAAAAACTTATCATACGCATGTTTCTCTTTTATCACTCTCTCTCTCTCTCTCTCTCTGACTCTCTCTTTCTTTCTCTCTTACTCTCTCTCTCTCTCTCTCTCTCACTTCGATCTCTTTTTCTTTCTTTCTCTGTTTCATTAGGAGAAAGAAGGTAAAGACTGACGCTCGCAATTTCGCCGCTCACTCGGTGCTCGTAAACGATACCGGACATAATTCTGATCCAAGCGATCGACCGCTTGCGTAATCACCATTCTCGATCGGAAGAAAGTTTCCGGGCACTGAAACGGTGAACGTTTCTGCGTTCGCGTGCTGCGTCTCAAAGCCGCGCCTTCCTTCTTTCTTCTAGTTATTGGATATATCGATGTATGTATGTATGTATGTATGTATGTATGTATGTATGTACGTTCTAGGGCATGAATTTGCAAAGATGCGAATAGTCCGTCCAGGAAGGATTTGAAATGCAAGCTGGTTGTACCTGTCGTCTACGTATGTAAATCAATTAAACGCGCTAACGTGTAACGCGCTTCCGTGTAAAGCTACAATTTCACGCGCTGTTTCGACGAATGATAGCGTTCACGCATTTCGTTTTCTTTTCTCTATGTTGGGAGAAAGAGATAGGTAGAAGGGAACAAGTGCGAAAACCTTCCTTTCTTTCGTTAATCGTAGAACGTTACACTCGTGATCACAATTTCGACTTTTGCTCGCGCCTCGAAAAAGAAAAAAATTTACCGGACGTAAGTCCCGGCGATCGATGCTTTCGACTATGAGGCCATTGCATAATTCCATTCGTTTCAGACTGGTAAGGAAAGTTTTTGGTAATGCATAATTTTAGAGAAAATTGTCAGCTCATTATAAAAATATCCAACACCGTCCATATCGCTCTATCGGATAAAAAGGAAGATGGAAGACTAAAGGTTGCGAAGAGAAACGAAAATTGTGTTACGTGTCTCTCATTTCTCGATTTTTCTTTTTCTTCATTTCTAGATTTCGAGAGCCTCCTCTCGCTAATTAATTCGCTTATTTATGATACGACACCTTTCGATGATTACGATCGTAAATATAATTAAGCGAGGCGAGTTTTGATGTCGATGTTGGTGTGAGAACGGATGATAATAATGGTGGTAGGACTGTCGCGAAAATGAACGAACGAATCCAGCTTTCTCTCTTCTTCTTTCTCGCTTAGTGGACACCAGGTAATTGAGAGATTCCCGGCATCATGCTCGGTGCTCGGTTAATTACTAGATAGATGCACTAGGGGAAGTCGTCGTTGCGGGTTAATCCGACAAGCGTCGATATTGCGTCGTGATTGCGTTGCGAACAACTCGTGGAAATCATCTTTCAGTGCTTTCCCTCTCTCTCTCTCTCTCTCTCTCCCTATATATATATATATATATATATATATATATATATATTCATATATCTTTCATTTTTTGATCTCCCGTTCGTGTTCTAATCCAGACTAAATGTAAAATTATCGATTTAATGGCGCAACCTACTGCTTGTCAATTATATATTATTCAAGACTTTCACGAGCGAAAATTTATTGGTACTGCGTAAAATGGTTTGTCATCCGCGAAAGGAAGCAAGCTTTTTACTCAAACCTTTCACAGATTCTGCGATAATTCTTGGCGATAACGTCAGAGCCAGACTGAGCACGTGTTCGCGCAAGTCCACCAAACGAGTTAGGGTTCCTTTTTCTTTCTTTCTTTCTTTCTTCTTTTTTTAATTTAATTTCTTTTCCATTGCCATATCCGATTACATAATAATAAAAGATAAAAAGATATAAAAGATTTAATATTAAACGTGACTCAATTCTATTAGCAATATTATTTTACCAGCCATTTTAATTCGTGGGTCGGATCGATACAGCAGAAACATGCCAATGTTGATTTCTATATGATTTTAGTCACGGGCAATTAAAAAATTATTTTTTATTTAGTCGAGCATAACACATTTATTGGGTATGTGAAAAAGTATTGAGCATGCAGTCGATACAATTTACCGTTCTGTCGAATTAAACCAGTGCAACTTTTTAATACCTCTGATAGATTGCTAGTGATCGTAAAATTTCGAAAACGTTGCATATTATTCGTTAAGCGTTCAGTTCGTTAATCAAATATTACTTTACTCCTCTGTCGATGATTACGCCGTCGAAACGTTCACGACTATACGAAATACTCGCTTGTGGAAAATTGTATCCGTAACCTTTGTTAGGCATCCGTTTATCGATCGACTATAATCATTTCTTTCGCTCGATAAAGAAAAGTTAAGGATCGAGAATAGTACGAAGAAAATCGAGGACGGTGGAATACTTTAAGGCGCAAATTACGTTTGCACTGAAACGACAGAGGGGTGTTGGAAGAGGGTAAAACGGCTTGGGTACATCGTGAAGGGATGCACAGGCGGAAAAGGAAAAGGGCGTAACTAGAAAACGGCTTGATAAACACCTTGAGCGAGAACATCCATCCATATATTCATGAGAGTCGTGGCCCGGACGGTTCCAAAAGCCTTTCCCATTATTGCATAAGGTTACGTTTGTGGTCGCTGAAGCAGAAATACGCAGACTTTGGAGAAAATTCGCTTTGGTGCTCTCGCCGATCTCTTAGATCGCGTTCGGGTTACCCATCGACAGTGAATATTAGCTCCAACCTGCGGTACAGAGGCACGGCCGCAAAAAATCAATTTGCCATAATATTATAGCTTCCACGGTTTTGTACGAAAGGCACGCCTAAACTTTGGCACGACAATTTTGTAAATATCGCTAAGTTATTAGGAAGTACACGATCGATCGTTACCCATAATAGGATTACATTATAGCGGCCGATATAGGAGTATGTAAAAGCCGATTCCCAACTTCTCATCGACGAAGTTCCGTGTACGTAATATTACGAAGTCGCGTTATCTCGACAAATAATCGCCGACACAAAAGTGAAGTAAAAGAACGGTTTCTCCTTTATGTGTGTACTCGACTTGAAATTCCAAAGGGAATGACCGCGACCGCTTCCTGATGTTGTTCTTAATGCAGGAAGACTTTCGAATCAATATATCGGTGATTAAAATCTGTGTAATGTCTCGGGTATAATCGGAAATGCAACGATAATGGAGAGGACAACTATAAGAAAACTACGGCGATTAAAAATAACGAGATTGTTTTTCGAAAGATAAAGAAAAACGTAAAACGGAGAAAAGGCAATAACTCAGATTCGAATATCTATCAGTTAATACCGATCATTTTGATAAAACGATCGATGACTAATCATCGACTTCAAATCCGATACGAGTCTTTCTTCAATTTGAAAACCCATTCGTAGCCAATTTCTTGAAACAGATCGCGGAATTGTGCTGCCGTAAATACGCGCGAACGTATAGATCATCATAATCATGTTGTGCTATGTAATTTCGAAGTCGACGAATATATACTTTCTTATGTTTCGTAGAGTTTTAAAAAAACCACATAAAAGAAAAAAAAAAAAAACAACAACAACAACAGGTGTTTTATTTAATGCCACATCTACGAACCGTATCGTTTCGAAGTACTATTTCAATTACGTCATTATAAGAACCTTCTCGAACGATGATCGCTTCTGTTCTCGAACGAAAACGTAGAAACCTCACGGACTACCGCGTTTCGCCTTCCGAACAAGCACGCGTTCCCTTATTCCGGCCTTCCTCGTAAATTCGTTGAAAACGATTTAACGTTCTCCTTCCGTGAGCCGAACAGAAACTATTGGGAATCCAAGAATCCTCATCTCCTTTCCTTCGCGTTCTCTACGTTTTCACTATCGGAAAGCGGTACGTGACTGAAACGGCGCGTACCAACTCTCCAATCAATATTTTCAAATTCCAATTCAGATATATGGAAATTTATTCTCGTCGATAAGCTTGATAAAGCACGGATATGCGAGATATTCCAGGGTACCTTCGAACAATCGAGATAGGGGGAGGGGAGGGGGTACGAAGCCATCCTGAGATTAACCAAGCTCGAATGCTGTCTCGAATCGTCATAGAAAGAAAAACGGAAAAGAAAAAAAGAAAAGAAGGATGGCCTATGTACGCTTTGTCTACTCTTTTCTTTCTTTCTTTCTTTCTTTTTTTTTTTTTCATTTTTTTCTATTTCTCTTTCGTTAAAAATGTTGGTTAAAAAAAGCCCGGCAAGAACTCGCCTCGTACCTCGTTTCGCCACACTTGTGTCTCGAATTGTGTTACGCAAAAAAGTAACGTGCACGTGAGATTAAAGATGATGTACGATTTTGCCGTGCCGGTAAAAATATAATGATTCTGCATAAGCGCGTTAAACCGACGTAGTAAAGCGATGAGAGGGAACGTCGAGGATTTATGCAATAACGATTATCAAACGACCGAAGCGCGCAACGTAATTGACACATTATAACGATAAATAGGACGATTCGAATTCCACAATCGTACAAAAAGATCTAACTAACTTTGTTTTTTCTATAAATAAATATTAAATCAAATTAGCATAGTAAGCAATGCGATTAAAACATTATGAAAGGAAAACTAAATAGCTTCTTTCACAGCTTATACGAGCTTGTAATATTAATCAAGTTTCCCGTGGTGCTACCAAGAAACGGAGCATCCCTTTTGTTAAACTTAATCGGATTAAAAATGATATCTGATTATAGCCATAATTAGTTATTGTCTCCGTTGCGCCATTATTAACACTACAGTCAAAAGCTCCTTGAACGAGCGACGAGAAAATTTAACGAAATCTTGTGATTATATATCGAACTTTTTAGTATCGTGATTAATAATAAATAATATCCTTCTCGATAATATTCATACGTCAGAAACTTATTGCGAATGCATGTTACGTTGGCAAAAAGGTTTTCTGTGTTCTCCATTCGATTGAATCGACAAGGGTCCTTCCTTTCTTTCGAAATTCGATGTTATGCACAATAAGGTCCTTCTCTTCTCTCTCTCTCTCTCTCTCTCTCTCTATGCATCTATCTATCTCTCTGTCAATCTATCTATCTCTATCTATCTCTGATTTTATTTCTTTTTGGAAACGTGCCTTTTCTCACGTAGAAAATCAGCAATTGTAAAAAGAAGTTTGGACTTGTTAAATTTAAAATGGGGATATTCATCGTACAAAACAAAAAGAAACTCGTAATTTGTAATTCGAATAAAGAAGTAAAATTGGAAAACGGAAAGAAAAAGAGAGAGAAAAAAAAAGAGATAGAAATTAAAGTACCAAAAGAAGATGAAACAAAGGAGTTTGAAGAACAGCGTTGTCCGCAAAGTCGTTGTTCCTTCTTTCCTCCCATTAACTTCCTACTCTGCAATAATTTCATCGGCACGCTCGAGTTGCCTGTACGGACGGCCCGTTGCCAGTTACGTCCCCCTATAAAAGCCAGGGTAGCCCATAGAGGAGCCAGTGTGCACATTGCCGACCAACATGTACAGCACCGAGAAACTGAAAGTGAGTAGCGACTGCAGCCGCTCGAATCGCACCATTCGTGAGAGAGCCTCCGCTCGTCTAAGGACTTTATTTTAGACTCGCTAGAGATAGACGATTTCTTTTTTTCTTATTTCATTACATTAACGAATAATAATAATAATAATTATAATTATAATTATCTCAAAGACACGCTCTCTATAAAATTTCCTCTCCCTCTTTTTCTCTCTTTCCCTTTCTCTCTCTCTTTCTCTCTCTCTCTCTCTCTCTCTCACTCTCTCTTACTCTATCTCTTTCTCTTTAACCGGAAACCTCGTCGCGTTAACGAGCGCAAAAAAGAAAGAAAGAAAGAAAGGAAGAAAGAAAAAAGAAAAAAAGAATTAGAAAGTTAATGGGAAACGAATATTGATATTTTTCAGGTGCTACTCCTGTGCAGCCTGGCTTTGATGGCCATGGCCGAGGAGACGAAGAAGAAGAGTGAGTCTAACATCGAAAAAAAGGATGAAAAAACGAAGCGTGGCCTAGAACTGAGCCTGGGTAGTCACGGTTTAGGGGGAGGTTTCGGCGGAGGTCATGGCATCGGAGGAGGTGGCTTCGGAGGAGGTGGTTTTGGTGGTGGTGGCTTCGGAGGAGGTGAACATATCTCGACTGAACATATTCCGGCGGTGACAATAACGAAACAAGTACCTGTCCCTGCGCCGTATCCAGTCGAGGTCGAAAAACATGTACCTTATCCGGTAAAAGTACCGGTTAAGGTACCCATCGATAGACCGGTTCCCGTACACGTGCCAGCACCTTATCCGGTAACGGTCGAGAAGCACGTGCCCTATCCAGTGGATAAGCCAGTACCTTATCCCATCAAGGTACCAGTCAAGGTGCCCGTCAAAGTGCCGTATCCGGTCAAGGTGCCTGTCAAGGTTCCTTACACTGTGACAAAACCCGTACCTTATCCCGTTAAAGTCCCAGTCGTCGTAAAAGAACCTTATCCCGTCGTACTCGAGGATCATCACGGAGGTGGCGGTTTCGGCGGTGGATTTGGCGACGGTGGTTACGGTGGTGGACACGAGCTCGAACTCGGTGGCTACGGTCATCACTGAGATCGGGCTGTGATATAGCACAACGACCAACAGGGACCTCACTCTTCGAGTTTTTCCTTCTTCTTATCCTTTCCCTCCTCCACCGCAAACTCTCTTCTTCCTTCTACCTTCCGATCAAAACCGCGCACCAACATCAGAGAGAGGAGACCACGTAACGTCCCACGAGGAAGAGGGAATGACACTCGTGGGTATATTAGATTCTAGAAAAAAATTTCGCTCGATAGTAAGAATGGAAAAAAATATAAATAAATAAATAAAAAATGAGAATGCCACCGGGAACGATCCTCCTGGCTCTCGTTCATGTCGAATGCACCGTTATTGTATTCGTTGAGATTCTACCCGAACAACCTGTATTATATTATATCTTCTTTTTTTTTTCTTCTTTTTTTTTTTCGTAAATGAATAAAATGATATTTTTTTGTATTAAGTTACTCTCGTTACGAAACCTCCCCTCCTCTTTTTCCTCTTAATGAGCAACCTATGACAGAGGGAAAAGCGTTGCCTTAGCTTGCTTCTGACCGTGCGATTATGAAGAATTGCAAGGGGACTTTCACCCGTTATAGAACGTTGCGCTGTCGGTATATAACTCTCTAAGTGTGCCAGTAGCAAAACAACCACTTACGAGCTTATAGCCATTTACCTTTAAGACGATAGGCCATAAAAACCTTTCGTGTAAATGTCAAAGTGAGAAAAAAGCACGTTAATCGCATCCATTGAGTAAGACCTCTCTCTCTCTCTGTCTTTCTTTTTCTTTCTTTCTTTCTTTCTTTCTTTCTTCCAAGACTCTTGACATCTCTCACGTACGCCATCGCATTACGTGTACTATGTACTTTGCAACCGAGACGTTTCTCGCGCTGTCGAGATCGTTCAGTAATACGAGCTCCTTTAGTCTCTCACAGATAAAGCGAAAAGATACGAAAAGATCGAGCGATGCATATGAGAATGCTGCGTAAGTATCATACGGAGAATACCGTATAAGGAGTACCGTATAAGATGAAATAAGTAAGACTATAAAGAAAAATGAGGAAAGAAAGGGAACAAAAACTAAACAATAGTTTGCCAGTTATCGAAGCTTATAGTCGCACGTTGCACAAAACGCATACAATGCAAACATTTATAAAGGAGTTCTCTGAATCCCGTAGGACGTGAAAGAGTCACATTGTTAGTTTTCTCTTCTTATGGTTCTTCCGGTAACAATGTTCACACGTATAAGCGAGGGAAAAATAAAAAAAAACATCCCACCCTAAACTTACCACACCCAAAAGTCGTTTTCGTATGCTAACAATGAGATGCGTTCTTTGCAGCGGAACGAGAGGCTGTCGCGTAAAAAAGTAGAAATTGAAAGTGAACTCGACGTATGCAAGCGATCTTAAAATCTAGGAAAGTAGGTTCCAGGGATGTAGGACGTCGAAAGTACGGCGCTTACATACGCGTTACGTGTACGCGGCACTGTATTTTAGCAAGAGTACGTTGTTCCTAAGCGAATGGATACGAATGTACGATTTAAAGTCGAGTCCGAGAATTTGGAGAGAAATAGAAATGAGAAAGTTCCGGTTCTATATCAATAACAGTACGTAACATTGAAGAGTCGAAAGAGATTCTCAAGGAGTTTAAACTCTATCCATTAATCAAAACTTCGTTCGTATGCCGGCCATAATGCATGTTTTCTGAATAAATAAATTTTTATTTGAAGTCAACGTTTCAGTAACTTCATAAAACTTTCAACATTAATAAACTCCCGAGTGTTAAACTAGTTTCATTATCAGCTGGACTTAACTAATTCCTTATTAAAGATTTCAATTCGCTTTGCGTATTAATGCGGAATAGTATATTTATGTATATCTCATAATTCAAGGAGACAGGAAATGAAGATCGCGGGAAAGAATAACCGGACGCGAAAACTGTACTTTACTTATGAGCGTTCTTATTCGAAAAGAGCACGTTGACCGACCGCGACCGACGGTAAATATTGGTTACCATATTTATCTCATCTCAACAATCATTCTACGTCGAGGAACTTATTTTAAAATCAGGAACTTCTCTAGGATCGATCGTTGCATGTTTACGCGTGAGAAATTATGGCGGATATGCGGAACGAAATCGAGAAATCAAGGTGGTAGCTTTCGGAAAGCAATTTGCTTTGATAGAGGAGAACGAGTTTCCGTTACATAACCCATATACTGCGCGTTTATTTTTTATTATCATAAAATAATCGTATGAATTAGCATTCGTATCGCTCTCGACGTGATACATACGATTAAAGGAATTCGGAAGAGACGATATCTCTTTCGTTTATACAGACACGAGCAATCTATTCTATTTATGGTTATATATAAAAGTCGAAAAAGTTAAGTGAAACCACAGTACTTCCTGTCAAATGAATTGTGGTATATATATATATATATATATATATATATATATATATATATATATATATATATGTACAATGTTACATCATAACGGATACGGAATCACGGTGTCCGCCGTTTATTCGCGACCTAAACGGTGTCTTTGTAAGAGGAGGTAGACATTTTCTCCTTTAGTTCTTTGCGGCAGTGCTACAAGCCGAAGGCTTGCCAACGAAAGTTCCCATTAATAAGATTGCGTCAGCGTGGAATCCGCGATCGATCAGAGAAATCTCTGACGAAACGAAACGATTCCGTACTGCTCCACCTCGCGGAAGAAAAACTGGATATAGATTAAACATATATATATACATATAGTATGTACATTGGTATATCTATACAACAGATATATATTTTACATGTCTCTACCTTATTTGCTATCGATCGATTATATTATGTCTTAGGATTAAGTAGGATTACACTCAACGAAAAATGTAACAAATCGACAAAAGATCGTTCCGCATCACCGTAACGAGGTAAACGGACTTTCCGTGCACCCGTCTACGATTTATGAACGTCGGAGTGTTCAAAGTATCAGACGATACTTATACTATCAAAGCGTTTACATGTACATTCACAATGTATTTAGATACATGTCTATATATATATACATATATATATATATATGTCTAAGTACATACATAAGTTTTAAACAGAGCGATGGCAGATATGAACCTGCTGAGACAAACGTCAAGCACAAAGGGTAGACGCATAATAATTAGAAAAAAGGAAGAGAGAAACATAGGAGGAAGAACAAAGCCACGAAATTTTCCATTTTATCGTCGGGACAAGAAGTAGGATCTTAAAAGATTGCACTTTTTATTCTCTCTCTCTCTCTCTCTCTCTCTCTCTCTCTCTCTCTCTCTCTTTCACTCTTTCTCTCTTTCTCTTCTTGTATATCTTCTTTCCTTGAATCTAACAAAAATCTACTATTATTCTCGTATAGCATGCTATCATAAAACCGTATGTTCATCAAGAAAACGGAGAGAAATAGGGAAAAGTGTAAAAAAAAAAGTAAGAAGAATCCTTTCGTCTATGCTGGCCGTCACGTATGTCAGCAGGGTGCGCTTGTTTGCACGAGAAATGACAGTCGGCGCGACGTTAATATTAGTATTGTAAACACACCACCACCAACCACCCCCCTACTTTCACCGTTTGCGTTTTACTCGTAAGATTGCACACCCTCTAACTGTCGGTCCGTACTCGAGGGAGATGTTAGCGGGAGGTGCGAGTATAAAACCGAGAGATAAAAAGTGAAAACGTAAGAAAGAGAAGGCTAGAGAAAGAGAGAGAGAGATAAAGAAAAAAGGGGTGGAAGGAAGAGAAAAAGGTAGCTACGTCACGTGGTGACGCGGCAGATTACAGTAATGTATCAATCATAAAAGAAATGTAAAACTTTTACAATTTTTTAGCACATTATCAAAAAGAATTCTATATATTTTATATCTATACCCAAAATGTTATAAAAAAGATCGTAAAATTAAATTTTTCTATAACGAAATTTCAACCTTATATGTTCATAATTATGCGTATATATATATATATATATATATATATATATATATTATCTGATTCAAATATTACAATTCATTAATCAAAGATTTATACGTGAACTTACGTAAGTATAATATTGACGATATGGGAATCGTCGAATGTTTGGAAACGGTTGATAAATATGAATTGTTATTACAAGTGTTTTCTGATCTACGTATTTTTATACTTACGAATATTATCTTTTTCCGGTTTGTTTATCGTGAGATAAACCCATGAGATTCTTATGATTCTTACTTCTTTATATTTTGTACATTCTTCAAGAAAGTCAAGCCAATTCTTAATCCACGCTCGTTCCAAAATAAAAATTTCGTTTCGTAAGAGTATAGACGGTGAGTAGCCGATAAATAATATGAGTTTACTTATGATACATCTATACGTCTTAACATTGGTAATAGAATTTCGACAGTAATGAAAATAAATAGATAAAGAAAAAAAAAATGATTCTTTGAGTTATCAGTTTAGAAAAAATGATGTCACAAATAAACGTATTCACCAATGAACGAACAAATCTAATCTAATCAGTCTAATCAGTAGAACTGTGTTTCTAAAAAAAAAAAAAAAAAAAGAAGATAGACTAGTTTGCCGTTAGAAATGAAGTAGAAACTCTACTGGTGATAACAGTAATTTTGAAAAACTCCAACGAAACTTGCAAATAATTTTTTGATATTATCGCGAAGTGGAGTAGTCATTCTCGTCTAGATCATATCAAATAAATCGATGGCTATTATCTTTTAATGCTAAATAATAAATTTACCCACAGAATTACAAAAAAAAAAAAAAAGAAAAAAAGAACTACACGATCACGGAATACTCCAGGATGATTTTGAAGTATTGCACTTTTATGATTCTTTTACCTTTTATTTTATCACAAAATGATAAATCTTCGTTAGAACTTATCGGTAAGTAAAATGATCTTGTGAGATTACTCCAACTTCGAAATATTGTCAATTTAATAATACATTAATAGCTTATTAGCTGTGACATAAAAGAAAATAAATAAACGTTAAATATCATAACGTTAAAAAGAAATATAAATTAAATTTATCAAAACATTAAGAATAATCTAATTTTATTATATATATAATAAAATTATTCGTTGTCTATAAAATCGAATTGTAATGAGATATAATATTATTTTTAATTTATTGACATAATATGAATCATTTGAAATGAGTCAAAATATTGGAAAGTGTTAACATACATACATATAGTTTCATATATAAATAAAATATTCCGTCCGTTCGGTCCTTGTTGACTTTCTAGTCTAATTTATCAATTGCCCCTTTCTAAAGGCAACGGGAAGGACCCAGCGCAATCGAAAGTTCTCATGCTAATACCATCGCGGAATTGAAGAACTCTTGCAAACGGTGTCGTAATACCTGAACGGTACACGCTCGAATACGTAGTCTCGTACGGAACAGTAACTGCGATTACACGTGTATACATATATTTTATATACTTCCTTGAATATACTAATTATTAGTAAGATCCCTATATAAGGCATAGTAACTCTATGATAAACAATAATTTATATTTACGTATCTACCATAACTTTCTCATATTTTATATTTATTATTAATATTATCTTGTATCTATGTCTTATTATTATTTATTTAATAATTCAGATAATATTACGTATTATGTTATAATACGTTTAAATAATATAGTTTAATTTTCTTACTTACTATATAATGAATTTCATTAGACAATCCTTTTAAGAAACTTGATTAGAACGAGCATTAATTTTTCATTCTTCCTTCATCATTCTTACGAGGATACTAAACGTAGTAACTCTCTTTCTAAAGAGCACTGAACGCACACAAATAAAAACTAGTCGAGTAAATAAATAAACTCGTAAGACTCCAACAACTTTCCATCGTATATAGTTACATACATACATACATACATACATAGATATATACATACGCACATTTTTTTCCAAGAGTGGAAAGTAGTGGATAGGATGTTCGTATGAGATATGAGTACGATTATCAATATAAACAAAATATTTTGCTGATAGAATAGAAATAAAAAGTTCTTATTATCTATCTGTTTTTTTTTCTTCTTTCTCTTCCAGCTTGTTGTTGACGGTTGCTTATAAAAAAGAAATAAATAAATAAATAAATAAATAAAAAAGAACTTTTAGAAGAAAACTGGTGTAACTAGTTTAGAAAAACGTTATAAAATGTAATAAAATATGTAAAAATTATAATTCAAACGGACCATTACAGTTCTAGAAAGGTAGAAAGGATTGTAGAGTAAATTTTCGAGTAAAAAATTGAATTCATTATTTCACAAAGAGATTTCCATTAAAATAAAACAAATTTGATCATATTATTTCTGTTCTAGTCATAATAAACGTGTAACAACGAAATATTTCCTAACTTTAATATTATAGCGTAAAGAAAGAATATAATTGCAGTCGATTACATGATAGCACACGTTTAACTTTTTATTAATATATAACGGCACGATTTAATATGCCTAACTATGTTTCTAAGCTTTAATTTTATCGTACCCTATTTGTCCGTTTCACGTCCGATATTCGCAACGTAAATTAACAACATGAAATTAATATAAAGATATTTTAGTATGTAGAATACCGGAAAATTTTCAAGTCCAAGTTTCGGATCGCAATAAAGTTAATATATACGGTAATGAATTGTTAATTAAATACAAAAACATCAGTATTTATTTGTATCCTGGCACTACTACAATAAACGTCGTTTTGAATGGATCATTCGTCAAATTTCAAGGTATGTCAAATTTGAATTTAATTTAAATATCAAAAGATCTTTTTTATTTGTTTACCGGTTAACATTTTTCAGCATACATGATAGCATCAAATTCTGTTAATAATTCGACATCAAAAGTTGAGAAAATTTTATGGTCGAGCAATGGTCTTATTCTTGGGTTCGGACAATTGCAAGTAAGTTTAATTTATTAAAATTTAGTTGGACGATATAAAAATTATTTTACTTTTTTAACGGTAATTATCTTCCTGAAATTCATTTATTGTAGAAAACGAACAAGGGACATTATCAAGTCCAACAATACCACTTCTTTTTACCAACGAATTCAAGCGGAAGGTAAATTGTATTTCGCGTTAATTAGCACGTACGATGAAATGTTCTATAATTACTTATACTTTATTATCTATTATACAGTTCTAATCTATTTGAAGCGGTGGAACGTGAAATTCGTCGGCTTACTCAAGTTTGTCTTGAAATAGAAATTTCGAAAAATGTAAAAATCATAACGGAAAAAAATCAGCGTTTTGAAAAAATCAATGATTTCGGATCAGTGATAGTTTTACCATCGTCTGATTGCATCAATACAAATGCGGCTTCATCTTGTACATCCTCAGTCACTAATTCGGTTAAAGTAAATTCAATTATATAAAAGGTTTTAGATACATTTATAAACTAATCTGTAAATATATTAAATATATTATTTTCAGATAAATATCAATAATTTAATCGACCTATTTATCGATGCTATGATAGATATGATCAAAGTTTATAATCTAGAAAAGATTAAATTACCAAATATTAATGCAGTTTTTATTACTAATTTAGGAGTCTTTGACATGAAAGGTCAAATTCAAACCTTTAATGGCACTTTCGAGTGAGAAATACGTTTTATAATGTTTCATAAATATACATATACGTTTATTTCAATGGATTATGTAAATATATTTTTTCCAGGGGTTTAACGACTATTAAAAGAACAGCAGATGTAATTTTAATTCAACAAGGCCATAAATATACGGCTTCTTGTGGTTTTGGTATATCTAATGCAATTGTACGTTTTAATAAATATCAGGTAAACTTATAAAAAATTTATATATGTATACATTTATATTGACGATATGATAGTTTATATAATAGTAAATTTATATTTGTGATTTACAGCTTAAATACGATTTTATAAATATATGTGGCGATATATTAGGTACAATAGAAAATATAGCATTAAGAGTTAAAATAAGTGCAGATTATAATACTCCACAGTGTACAATAAAATTAGAGGATATTAAAGTATCAGAGTTTGATAAATTGGAAGTGAGATTCACTGGATTTGGTATAATGGATATTTTTGGACCGAAATTGATAAATTGGTTTACAAGATTTTTCAAGAATTATCTCAAGGGAATAATAGAACGAAATTTGAAAATTTTTTTGGAGAAGCAAATATCAGCACTTGACTGTGAAAAATACAAGAAGAAAATACTCTGAGGAAATATCCTAATTCCTACAAGCAAATACATTAGATTAAAATATTTAATAACATGAATGCAATTAATCCGTCTTGTGATGCACGAAATTAATATATATATATATATGTGTACATAGTAACAAATAGATTTGTAATTTAAGAATAAAAGAATGGTACATATATACATACTTTTTATTATAAAAATATATGCCTGAGTATTCTAATTCATTACTATGATATTATTTGTTATAAAGCAATTGAAGAATTTATATATTATTATTTACAGTAGTTACAATTGATTTTTGTACATCTTCTTCATTTACAGAAGTAATTAATTTTTCATCTCCCACATTTACGTTTTTTTCATTGCATATATTTATGCACTTATCTTTTTCCTGTGTATTAACAGAGTCACTACTTGCATTCAAATTTGATTGGTTTGCTTGTTTCAAAGCTAAATATTCTTCGACAGAACCAGTAGGTTTTGTTTCTACCTTATCATTATTAACTTCTGGTACGCGAGATGGCGAAGAATTTAAATTTGGTGAATTGGTAAGTTTAGAAAGTCTCTGCCGTTCTCTTAAACGTTTGCGAATTTCTGATTGTATTTTTGATTCTTTTATAACATTTTGAACATCGTCTGTTTGATAATAACGAGTTGCCCAAGTTTCAGCCGATTTCAATTTCTGTGAATTGGATGAATTAGTGTCTATTACCTGTGAACTCTTTTGTTCCTTTATAATACTATTATCCTTATTTTGAATTTTTTCTTTATCTTTATATTTATTTTTATCATTATCACAATTTTCCAAATCATCCATATCGTCAGAGTAATTATCTAAATCGATTATTTCCTCAAAGTCAGCCAATTTATCCTCATCAGAAACAACTTTCTGTTTTGTATTTGATACAGAAGGGACAGGTTCTTCTGATTTTGATATATTTTCTGTTATTTTTTCTTTTTCTTCAAGCAGACAAACTTTCTCTTCTTTCTTTCCTGAACATTCATTAGATTTACTATTTGTATTTAAAGAACTTTCAGATCTTATTTCACATTTAGAATGTGATTTCTTTTTCACCTTTTTACGTTTTGTGGAATTATCTGCAATATTTGTAGATGGCAATGAAGAATTAGTTTTGTCATGTGAAGTATGAGGATGAGATATTTCTTCATTAGTATTATTAATTTTTTTATCATTATCTCTTCCTTCTATTACTCTTGATTCTCTAACTCCTTGTTCCGTAGAACCGGTAACATTATTTTTATTATCCAAATTGGCTGTACTTTCTATTTTACGTTCATTTTCTAATTTTTGATTTACCCTTGTTCCAACTTCATCATTTTCACTTTCACTAGACAATAACTCAATTGTTGGGGTAGGCTGAACTACTAATACTACATCTTCTTCATCTCCATCCATTCGTTGAGAATTTATAATTTTTTCTAATTGCCGTCGACAATTCTCCTTTGCATTTATTTCATCTTGTCTAGATTTATTAACATGATTTTCTTCAACTGTACCATTATTTGCCAACGCCTTGGATTCATTTGAATTTGGTATTATATCATCTTCTTTACGTATCAAAGCTCTAATTGCCCTAGCACGCATTTCTAATTCTAACAAATCTAACAAACTATCAGCTTCCTTTTCTTTACCCGTTTCTTTCTCTTCCTCCTTTTTAACTTTGATATCTTTATATTTATTATTGCTTCCATCTTTATTAGTATTTTTAGCTTTTATCTTAGAATTTCCTATATCCTCTTTTTTATTATTACTCTGTGACTTTATTTTATTTGTATTCTTATGTTTCTTTACTTTTGTTTTTCCAGACATACCATCTTCTTTCTTAATATTATCATCCTCGGTAAGCCATTCCTCAGTATCAGATATAATTTCTAAAGAAGGACCTAACATAACAAACATTGTTTAAATTTAATAATCTATCACATTTATTTCTGTTTTATCTATAAATTATAATTACCTGATTCATCTGATTCACTAGTGTCAGACGATTCTAACATAGGTTTCCCATCCAAAATACATAATACACGAGTTTTGGACATCCCACTTAATTCGCTAGCACACCATTCTTCTAGCTCTTCAAAATCCATTTTCTAAGATGGATATTTGTCAAATGTATTAAATTTAAAGAACTTACATACGATATTATTAACTGCTGATTCTATAACACTATCAAATCTAATAAGCCTAAGATAAATCTTGTAAAAATTACTAATTATAAAAATTAATATATAAATTATACCTTTAATGCTTGTGGTAGCATCATACGTATCTTTTCAGGTTTGACAGATTTAAAAAGTTGACGCGCTAATTCTCTACGATTCGTAAGATAATCTTTCATAGGCTTTAAATCTCTTGCATCTATCTCCTCGTCAGATGATACGGAAGAAGATGAATACGATGTACTAAATTCCTGTGTAAAATAATATTTCAATATATATAAATTCTAAAAATCATTTACTAATAATTGTCTTTAAAAAAAAAAAAAAAAAGATAACCTCGCTGCTATGTGAATTCTTCTTCGTTTTTGACATCTTTCACACACATATATTTCTTTTATCTTGATATTAATATTATATATATTAAATTCTTTGTCACAATAAATTCTATCTCATTTACAATTAACATTAATGTTTTATAACTTTAATAATAATCTTTTTTAATAAAATAACATTATTTACTTCTTAATGCCGGATCTATCAATGACTGCGTACTAAACATCCTTTGGGTGTATAAAGCGACATCTACAGATATTTCAAAGTAAATGAAAATAATCGAATTATCTCGATAATACTCATATCGATATCGCGATGAAAATTTTTATCGATTTATCTACTGCAAATAAATACTCTTATGATAATAATTTATATGATACAAATATAATTCTCTCGAATGATATTAATGGAAATTATCGTTTATCGTTATGTTAGCTTTGAGATATGTATATATATACCTTAGATATATTGAAATTACAATGTCTAGTGTATAGTATGATAAGATAAATAGGAATAAAATTATACAAGTGATTCAGAGATGGCGTGTTTAATACCATCCTTGCTACTCGTGTCGGAGTCACTGTCAAGTTATAACCTATAATATTGTTGACAATAGTTTTGTCAACAAGATGTCAGTATTTTAAGATAATCTTATAATTATGTTTAATAGTAAGTATATAGACATATAAAATATTCTTGAATTAAACGTAATATATAAAAGAAAAGAGATAGTTATTTTTGACCATGATTAATATACTTACAAATTCTTAACAGGTGACAGCTAACCCAAAGCAATCAAATACATCGTATTGTGTGTATGTCATAAAAAAAAAAAAAATTTAATTAACATTCACCGCATGATTACATCCCACGATTGGAAATGCATTGAAACACTTTCGATAATAGTGCTTAATATTTTGTTGAATATGTATTTTATATGACATAGTAATTTATTGAATTAATAGATTAAGAATTTATACATTACATCAAAAAAAAAAAAAAAGAAAAAAAAGAAAAGGAAAAAAAAAAGGAAATTTAAAATGTTAAACCGATTTAAATCAGTATTGATGAATGCTGTAGGTGTAAGCGAGCTTGACCTACAATATCCAAATGATTCAAACAATGATTTGATGATAGATTATGTCAATTCAAATTTTGCGGTAGAAGTGGAAAATAAGCCTTATAGTCGACCTAGTTTTCTAGGACTTACTGCTGAAGAAACACAGGTATATAATTTTATCAATATATTCTACCTTCACAATATTATTTTTAATAGTGATTATTATTTGAAGTACTACAAGTGTATATAACTAAATATATTATTAATAATATATATATATATATATATATATATATGTATGTATATTTAGTTTAAATTTTATTTGATGTTACATTTCAGGTTAGTGCTGATCATAGAGTAAGACCTATAATAGTCCCAAGAGATTTAAGCAGATTACCTTGGTGTGCTGGTTACGCAGAATGTATAAATGCTGGAAAAAGTATTTGGAATGAGGATCAAGCATCTGCAACACGAGGAGACCTTAAATTTACTGATATGAACGCTACATTGCCTTATGTTATGTTTTCTATGTTTGATGGTCATGCTGGATATCAAGTGGCTCTCACTGCAAGATTACATTTACACAGAATAATTCTAGTTAGTAGTTTACATTTATAGATTACAGTGTTTGTTAGTTTAATTTAATACCTTATTATCCATGGAAATTATATAAAAAAAAATTTTTTTTTTTTTTTATTAGGAGAGGTTGAATGCTATACCAAGTACTGTATTATTCAATGAAGATGAAGAAGAATTTATAAAAGGTAAAGATTTAGTTACAGGTGCTATCGAATTAGCTTACAGACAAATGGACCAAATGGTAGAAGGTCAAGCTCAAAATGGTGGTGGAGGCTGTACAGCTATTACTATTCTATTTCTTAATGGCAGATTATATGCTGCTGGTGCTGGTGATTCTAGGTTTGTAATTAATTTATCTACATATATATGTATTTATAATAAATCATATTTATTTTTATATTTTTAACAGAGCAGTGCTTGTATTAGGAGATAGTCAACGTGCTCTTACTAGAGATCACACTCCAGATTCTGAATCGAATCGTGTAAGAGCTTTAGGATTTTTAAGAAGTCACGAATTATTAAAAGGTTATTTTACACCATTAGAATTCAAAAAAAGGCCATTACAGAAAGAGTTAGGAACTATGGTCTTATATAGAGAACCTTACATGACTGGTTGGGCATATAAAACATTATCACATCTTGATTTAAAGTTACCACTTATTTCTGGTCATGGAAAACGAGTAAGTTTTATTATATAACACCTAATATATCTTTTATTATAATATTAGTATAATATAAATATTATAATTACAGAGTAGAGTTATGGGTACCATAGGAGTAACAAGGGGTTTTGGTGATCATGGCTTAAAAGCAGCTAATACAGGTGTCAGTATCAAACCATTCTTATCATCTCAGCCTGAAATACAATCCATAAAATTGGAGGATTGCAATCTTACAGAACGTGATTGCATTATAATAGCTACTGATGGATTATGGGACGTTGTTTCTGACAAAACAGCAGCTACTATTCTTAGGAAAACACTTGCCCCAGATACACCTTCTTTAGAATATAGGTAAATTAGTTAAAATAAATTCATCAGACAAAAATAAAAAATTTGTAATTAGACAAAATTGAATATCTTATTACTTAAATATATCAGGCTTACAATGGGTGCACAAGAATTAGTACAAGCTGCTAGAGGTCGATTAATGGGAAGAACATGGGTGGGAAAATCTGAAAATTCTAATGAAAACGAAGACAAACTCGCCCCAATGGCTTCGGTCGATGACATAAGTGTAATGGTGGTACCACTGTATCCATATCTCTGCGAACATAAACAATGGTTAAAGTCAATTCAGCAGGAAAGAAAGTATTCTAATGATTCCTCACACATATCTATCAATAATTCGATACAATAATTATTTATAATTTAATTATTAAATAATGTGGATACAAACATTAGTTGCTCCTAAAAGAGTATAATCTTATGTATATGCAAACAATATTAATTAATGATTATGTACAATTGACAAGAACAAAAATTTTATTTGTACTTTCATATATAAATTTTAATCAATAATTTCATAAAAATGTTAAAGTGTGTATTGAAACGGTTATTTATTACATACTGCCACTATATAAATATAAATATTTTAATTAGATTTTTGTCTTCATATACATGAAGTATAGAAACTGTATTGTGTTATACTATATATGAATACATATTTATTTAGAAAAAACATTCCATCATTAATATGTTAATATAGCCATATTATTTGAAATAGTCTTCAACTTTATAAAATGGACAAATCTCTTAACTTTGTATTGTATTTTATTGTATTGTATTGTGTTGTGTTGTATTTGTGTTGTATTGTATTGTATTGATTATTTCTTGTGTATAGTAATTCTTTGCAAGATTTTGTAGAATCGAAGAATATATTATATGAGCGTAGGAAAGATTCAAAAATAGAAAAAAATTTCTGCTTTTTCTTAAATCATTCTCAACAATAATATATATTATTTCTTTAAAATTAAAGCGCTTATACGTGTAAACTGGTACAAATTGATCAATTTAACTGATATCATTGATTAAACTGTATATAGTAAAATCAGAATGCACTGCTCTGAGCGGTATGTAACAATTATAGATTTTATTATATTACCTTGTATAATATCTTCTTTTTAGTATATTACATTGTAATTATTGTATAAAATAAATCTAATAATGCACATACATTAGATATTATATTAATTACAAACCTTTTTATTGAATAAAACTTATATTATTATATTATTATCAGAATTTCTTGGATTCCTATTAATAACGAATGAAAAATAATAACATTTTACAAATACTTCGACTTTACGAAGACCTTTTTTATTTCACTAATATCACTTTTTTCTTTCAAATTTAGATCATGACAGAACATGATGCAAAATTAGAATAACAATGAATTATGAAAATTCTTTAATTTTTAATGACAGCTTTACGTTCGACCGTATTACTTTTTCCTCTGCAATACAACCTAGAAAATCCCAATGACAATAATAATATTCACTCAAACGTACTTGAAAATCGTGCTTACATTATTCCTACGCCAAATAATGGAAGAGCCAGGGAAAATATTAACGTGGTACGGCCTATCAAGTTTCTTGCGTGAAAAATCCAACTTATAAATCTTTCGTACGGCGTTTCGCGCTGTTTACCATATAATAAAAACTTATATTCCTGATTTATCATTCTATATAAGTTTATTAGCGAAGACATGTTTCCACTTGATATTGATGAAATTTCAGTAGTCACGATCATTTACATTTTCATTTGCGAAGGCGTACAACTAGAATCAATCCATTTTAATTACGACGTTTAACATGGCGTAAGAAAACGCTTACCGTGATCTTCTCTCGTTTCTTTAATAAGAAAATATATGTGGTGGTCTTCAGTGCCAAACTTAGAGCAAAAGTTTCTTCGAGTCTCGTGAAAGTTCACGAGAGTAAGAGATTACAACGATTGATTTATTACTACGGAACAAAAGGATGACTGAAATGAAGAAGAAAGGACCTGTTCTGTCGATTAATGGAAACAAAAGTAAATTATAAACATGTCACAATCATGAAACTCGATTTTTGACAATATGCGGCTCCCTTCGTTTGATATCCAATCCATACGTTGCATAAATTTTAATTTTCGATATAACAAATTATGTTAATTACGATATGAAAATGATGGAAAAAATTTTATCGTCGACGATGTCATTCCAAAAAGGCAGAAGAATCTCATATTATAAGGGACAATAAAGCATTTTGATGATTATGTCCTAGGTGACTCGTTAACAATGTTCAATTTTAAAAAGTTATTATAGGAAACGATATATTCAATCCCCATTTCTATCTTGAACAAAAGTCATTGAAATTTTCATCCTTCCAGAAACATCGTTTTAGTATCGTTTATCGATGCGAATATAAGCATACCTAAAAAAAAAAACGAGCTAACGAAGAGCTATTACCGATAAAAAATATTTCGCATCTCTTTCAGGAACCTAACGACGATGAAAAGAAAAAAAAGTCACTTGACCCAGACGTCTTTTTGTTAGCAACGAAGGTTAATTTATAAAATACTTAGATCGATGTCTAGGGATTTTGCAAACGCAGTTCACTTCTTCCTCGAAGTTCCATGTCAAAAAATGAAAGACGTCACTTTTTCAAACGATGTCATATCGCGGAAACGTTTTTCATGGCGAGTTATAACGGAACGATCAGTCACGGTCATCTAGGTGACTAACGCGAAGGGTTGCGGCGTACCTAATGTTCCCATCCTGGTCAGGATAAGGAAGGAAGAAGAAAAGGAGGGTGGAAACGAGAGGGAGAGTACTTTAGGCCTTATCGGAACGATCGAGACTTAAGGCTCCAGGACTTACCTCGATATATCATCGTTAGGAAAGTTTCGACGGAATCCTGATTCTAACATCAATGACCTCCTATCGATAAATCGTATCGATGTGCCATTGTCTGACCAAAAATCTTTCTTCTTTCGTATTTTCATTTCTCTCATTAGAGAAGAAGAAACGTAGGGGTATCTTTAAGCGATCGTTAAATAGTTTCAAACTCACGCAAAAAAGATCTTCCTCTTTATTATATTGGATATAGATAGGAGTAATCATAATGATCGCTAGATGCACCGTGACGTATCGCCGTTCCAAGATCTACTCTTAGTTACCAAATTTCAAAGCGAACTTTCATCTGTTACACGGTAGAATGAGGCTACATTTTGACTGGGCTCCCTAACATCCAGAAGTTCTAAAGTTTCGTGAAAAGCTTAATGAGAAGATCCAACAGTGGTACCTCTCGCACCTTCCCCGGGGTTTACATCGCTGACTTCTCCTCGTTAGTCTACTGCCTGACTCGTGCCCGTTGTCAACCCTCTTAGCTCTCTCGAACCTAATGTCCTTCTCCTGGAAACTAACGCCTGGTTGCCGAACGTGATGCAATGGATAATGCGACAAGTTTGTTGTCAGTAGGATTATATGACCAACTCTCCTGGTTTTCTCATGATCCTTCATGTCCTGCAGCAGATCCGTATTTGTTATTCCAGTTGCAAGATAAACGAGAATCAAAGCGAATATGTTACGGTAATAATTATAATTGGTTTATCTCAATTGAAGATATAATACGCTTATTTAATAATAATTGGAAAGGAAACATTCAATGCTCGATCGATTGAATCGAAAAGAGAGAAAGTTTCATTTCATCATTCTTTTCTTTCTTTTTTCTTTCTTTTTTTTTTTTTCTTTCCTTATATTCGTTCTTTTCTCCTGTCTCGCCTACTTCACAAGTTTTTCCTATCATTAACTATATTTTTCTCTCAAGATAATGGTGGCCCGGCTACGACGTCGGCAGATTATGAAACGTGTCGAGACGAACGACCAGCACGAGCAGGATTTTTAAAAAATCTGTATCCGTTGAAAATGAAAAGACAGAAACGATTACCCGCATGTCGTCTCTATTCATATAAGCTTACACGCGTCTCTATCGGGGAAAAAGCGGCTTGTGCTAAATTAACATCTTTTTTTGAACAACCTTTATGCGGTGTCACGAACATAGACTACAGTGAATACTTTAAAAAGTTACTCTCGTATATTCCACACTGACAAGATGGAAATGAATTTTCCAACGTTATACGAATCGCGAAATAAATTACCGCATATCATTGATGACGCAACGTAATATTTTTCATATTCTCGATATGGGTACTCTTATATCTTTCTATTCTTAAAGATAAATGACACGTAGTTGTAATTTCCTATTAAATTCGTTTTTACGTCGGAAATATATCGTTTTACCGAATCAATATATTATTAAAATAAGTAATATTACTTATCATTTGCTTGAGAACTAAATTCGGTAAAAAAAGTAACACCACTGGATTAATTGATATTGAATTATATATCTGTGTGTATCATCGTGAAATTTTTTGTCAGCTGTATTACTATAAATATATATTTTATTCTCAGAAAGATAAGAGTCAAGCGGTTCGTTCGAATAATATTATTTTGTAATAAATAAGTCTGAATCATATCGCAATTAATCTCGATAATTATATCGAATGCTTTTTTATCTTTTGCCAGTAACAAGAAACGCTTTAGTATTTTTCTAAGCTTAACTAACTTTTTTTTCTTTTCTTTTTTTTTCTTTTTTTTTTTCATTTTTTTTTCTTTTTCTTCTTTTTTATATAATCTTGGAAATCTTCCTCGTTTTATACGCCCGCGCGTATGTGTACGACTTTCCTTTCTCAGAATCTTCGCATGATCGATCAGCCGTTCCGCCGGTTAGAGTGACAAATGGCGTTAGGTGTTACCTAAGCTAGTTACAGATCCTTCGGTAAATATAGACGGACAAACGTTTCCTAATTGTACTGGGAATTGTTTACGCTACGCTCGCAACTCCTTCCTACCTTCTCCCTTTCGTTCTCTTCCTCTTCCTCTTCCACGATTATTCCATGTTTGCCTACACCGTTTCTTGCTCGGCTCTGTCATCTCTTCCGGAAGAATGGACGACGGTCGAGGCAAAATTCTTGGTATGGGCTAGGCTACAGGTCCTAATTAAGATCCTAATGTTTGTCGTCGGAGTAAAAATCGTTGGGAGTCTCGATAAATTAGCGAAGCGAAAGAACAAGGAATAATGATAGAAAGAAAAAAAAAGAAAGAAAAAGAAAAAAGAAAGAAAAGAAAGAAAAGAAAGAAAAAAGAAAAACGAGAAAAACGATCTCGTTGAACGAAATCATTCACGCCGTGCAGTCAGTTTTGATTATGAAAACAGGATAAACGAGGGTTCGTCGGCGCATAGCACCTTCAATTTCGTAAAATCCGGTATGCCTACTGGACCAACTGAAGAAAAGAATTGGAGGATCACTCGAGAGTGCCAATTCACCCTACTCGAGTTCATGATTCGTTAAAAAGTGCCAGAACAAAGGAATATTTTGTTGAGGAGAAAGGGAAGAACGGGATATATATATAGAGAGAGAGAGAGAGAAAGAGAGACAGACAGACAGAGAGAGAGAGAGAGAGAGAGAGAGAGAGAGAGAGAGAAAAGGACGAAAAGCGAGTGGGTGGATCGCGGTAAAACGTAATAATGGGCATGGGAGTGTTCGAGCGGTCGAAAGCGCAGAAGTTCAAGCTCGTAATCGACTAACGGCCGATTATTCGACCTTATCGTGGACGCAAATGACATGCACGCGTTTTACCACGATCATGGTTGAAGCAACTGTGGCACTCAGCTATGCGGTGACGATCGAAGTGCCATAAACCAAAACTATCGTGCTCTTCCTCCTACCGATAGCAGATTTCTATTCATAATGTATTTTCAACAAATAGCGAGCTTATGATGCTCGTGACTCGAGCTAAGCGTATTACCGATTAGGTATATTAGAACGAGCATATAACATAGATAGACGATTTTATAGAATCATAACGTTTACCCATACATACATACATATATAGAATACGATATTATAGGTGATAAGTAGGTGAACTTATCATGGATTATATAAATCGAGATTGTTAATCAATCTATTAAAAATTATCATTAATAAGATTATCTTCTACGAATTGTACATGCTATTTTTTTTTCTTTAAATATTGTATTATCATACTTCGATATTCCTATACGGGGAATTCATTAAATCATATGATATTCATTATATTTATCAATGCCATTTTTGATTGTATAAGATATTCATTCGCGCTCGTTACAAATCTTATCTCGCCGAATATATCATTAAATTTTTGTAAATCGAACATTAATTTCTTTTCTTTATTTTTAACGTGAAAATTCTCGATCGACAATTCTTAAGAATTATTCTTTATCTTGTATGTTTTCTCTTTTTTTCCGCACATTTTGATAACCAGTCGGATAGCCAGGAACGAATTATTCTTTCATTTTATATATCGAAAACATTTCTCCGTTGCATTGGTTCGTAATATATGTTAATTCACGAAAAGAAGCGAAAGACTTTAAGTAATGGAGAAAACTAGTAGCTGTCACTCCGAGTCTTATAGGGACGGTCAGCGAGCTGCGGGGTTGCGATGGAAGTTTTCTGTTCGCCTAATTGTCCTAACGGGTGACCTCGCCGTTCAGTTGTACTCTTCTCCCTCGTTTTTACTGCCACCCCTTTGTGCTCTCTCTCTCTCTCTCTCTCTCTCTCTCTCTATATATATATATATATATATATTTATATATTTATATATATATATATATATATATATATATATATATATAATACAACCAGACAATTACGTTAGATTGAAAGACAAGTAAGTAAATATACGAAACATTATGGACGTCGGATTGAAAATGGTACGGGGAATTAATTAATCATCCGAGGAAAATAAGATCTCCATAGGTAATAGATATGAAAAGGTATGAAGAGCATATTAAACCGTAAGACAGAATTAGTCACAATTCGCATTGTTCTTGGCATCCCGCCGACGGCTTGTCCGTCGTACGCGAGTAAGAGCCAAGTGCATTTTCCATCCTGGAATATCGTACCTCCTCGAGTGAGCTCGTTAAGCTCGTTGAAATCGAGCTACTCTCTCTCTCTCTCTCTCTCTCTCTCTTTCTCTCTCTGTTCGGTGTTTCCAAAGTATATCCCGGGATAATTAATGGCGAAACCATCGAGATACGGCGATCGTGCGAGCGCATCTCCTTGTGGCCGCCGTGCTCGCGACAGGTGGCAGGAATCGAGTAGTCCGACCAGTCGAGAGCTTCGCCCATCGAATGAATAATGCGACCGTTCTTGGACTGTATGCACTGATCTTAGTTGGAAGAGAATGAAGAAGAAAAGGAAAAAAAAAGAAAGGGAGAGAGAGAGAGAGAGAGAGAGAGAGAGAGATACAAAGAGAGAAAGAAAGAAGAACAGGAAGAACGACAGAAAGAGAGAAGAATCGATGGTCGTGCTCGAAGGACGACTTCCAAGGCGGTATTTCATTAAATATACGCGTGGAGAGGCATACTTAACTCTTTCGAATAGTAAGAGACAGCGAATAGAGGAAAATACGGACACGGTCTATGGCCTCGTAGGCATAAACTTCTCGCATATACCAAAGTTTCGAATCGGACCCAGGCGAGCTTGCATTCATCGTCCATCGGACTGCTTCGTAGCATCAGCAGTCCCATTCACGATGGTGAAACGTGCTTTGCAGTAAATTAACGTTACGCCAGACGCGCGTCTGCTCATTGCCAAGTGATACACCTACACGTTTGCGAGAATTGCGTATTGCCTTGTTAATTGAAACCTCGTAGGACCGACCAAGTTCTGCTTTCAAAATGGCTTCGCGACCAGAGAAACGTGTTTGAAAAGAGTTCTTGCAAGCGTCGCTTTGAATTAATTAAGGTCTATTGTTTGGCTCATTTACACTAAATAGTTGGACATTGTGGTCCGGTTGATGAAGATCAAAACATTGTTTTTTTTCCATTTCATTCGTTTTTCTCATTTATTTTATCCTTCTATTAATTCATCGTCCTTCTTTATTCCTTTATGGTCTCATCGTCATCGAGAAATCTGTTCGAGTCTGATCAAATTTCATGCCTGTTAGAAGCGATATTGCGTCGACATGTATCCAGCAATTGACTTAATGATTCGAGGGAATCTAGTCTCGCTGCAAACCTAAGTGCATACACGGGTTACATATTGAATGCTTACACGGTTAGCAAGCGACTGAGCAAACTGCCGACAACGGTCTTGACAAAGCGAAAGCTAATCTATTTCAAGTAGCAAACGATATATTCTTGAAGAAAACACATTTATTACGAAAAAATCAATCATTTTCTTTTCTTCGTTTAAGAATAATTATATTGTTTATTTTTAATTAATAATAAGTCGACAAAGATATCGACAAATATTGTGAAAATAATTGATAACGAAGAAATCTATAAATCAATAAACCTTAGTTTAATTTAAACTTGAAACGAAAAATTATAATAATGTCTGTATAGATATCGATTAAACTATGCACTAACGCTTATAGAGAGTAATGTTCCCTGCCGAGAGCCCGCACGTGTACGCACACCCATACACGTAAATCGGTGATGGCACGTATATAGGAACCACCCGAGAACACTAGCAAGTATAGTAGGTATGTTTGTGACGAACTGTGTACACATAGCAAGATCGTTGAATTAGATGGAGATGGCTTGCTCATGAATTACGGAGGTCGTCGTCTATCGTGGAATAGAGGTCAAACACCTTACTGATGATCCGGGTCCATTCTCGGCAATTATTACGATTCGCCTATATTTGTAAAAATATATTGAAAACGATTATTGAAACTTATTATTACCGTTATGTCTTATTTGCTTCGCAATTTTATAAAAATAGTAAAACAGATATATCGAACGTACATACATACTTATCTCTCTTTCTCTCTGTATTTACAGAGCGATAAAAATATTTGTTTCGTCCTATCAATAAATCTTTAACAATTCCTCGTTAGTGGCATGAGTCAAATATTAAAAATAAAATTTTCAAAAGGTATCTTCTGGCTAACGCTAAGAAACGATTAAATGATATCATCTTTTTTATTATGCTTTCTTCGTCTAATTTTCTTATTTATTTTCAACTAAATTGAATAAATATCAGAAATATTATATATTATCTTTCGCGATGATATATTATCTTTCCCTTTACTTTGATACGAGTAGTTAATATTAAATACAATAACAATAGAATTAATCGAAAATTCTAGATTAAATTCTTGAATGTATTACAAGAATACGAAATTCTTCGAAAGAGAGTTTCCATGAGTGGATTGTAGATCGATACAGATAACCTAAGATAAGAGAGATAAGAACTTTTGATATGTATATAAGCGGATCGTTAACGTACTTTTAGCATAGTCGAGCAAATTCTTTAACGAGTAAAATAGAACAGTACGAATCAAGATGCACGCACAAAATTTGTTGATGGTCATCGTCGTGGCGATTGCCGTTGTGGTTATCGCGGGTGTAGAATCAGACTACGTTCCAAGAGCTCATTTGGAAGAATATGCTGCCAAATCTCACAATTTAACCATTGGATATAGAAAACCAGGAGACAGGAGAGTCCACACTCAAAACATTGTAAAGAAATCTTCATGGATGCGAATCGTGACTGCTGAAGTAAGCATTAACACCAGTAGTATCATCAATATGGTCGGCGTTTACGATCAAAAGACCGATGGTACAGGAGCTTTCCCTTCTGTATTGAAAGGAGGTCCAGGAAACAGAAACGTCACTCTTCGTTTTAAGAGTCAAAGAGGCCACGGCATCAACTTCGTTGTTGAAGTTTATGCACGTTAATATAAAGGACAGAATATTGCTGCTGAACCCGTAAAATTATTTATAATATTATTACAACAATGTTACGTTCCAATCATAATATTTCTTTCGCCAATGTATCAACAAATATAACGAGTAAATAATTTCATTGTTAATTATATTACATCATTGTCAAAATTGTTTGTTTTCGACCGCGTGATTGGAAATGAAATAAAACACGAACAAGAACACGTGGCTCTGATTATCCTAGAATTTAAATTGGAAATAAACACCGATGTTGCTTTTGATATCTTTGCGAGATTAATTGGAAATGGCCCTTTGTAAATTTATCCGATCCGGTAATTTAATCGCACGAGATGGAAAATGCATCGAGATGTTCTGGATTCTCTGCTCTTCGTTACTTTCGAGAAACGAGAGACGTTTGCGCACGAGGTAGCGTCGATAATAATGCGATTAACGCGAAGGGACAGAGATCCGGGAGAAAAACAGAACGAGAAGAATTCGCTCGTGGAATTCCTTTCTTGTACGCGCTAATGAAGGAGCCCGCTCCTTATTGAGACTCCCGATAATTCCCATCTATTTTTCCCTTTCCTTTTCTCCCATCCCTCTGCCTTACTACTTCTTTCGTGCCATTGGGAGAACACAACGAGCTAGCTTTACAGTCATCCTGCTTTCGGAAAGGGAAAAAGAAGAGGAGAGAGAGAGAGAGAGAGAGAGAGAGAGAGAGAGAGAGAGAATGATCCTTTCTCGAGAAAGTTCACACGGATAATACAAATTTTCACATAATTATATGCAGAATGTAGAAAATAGTGTAAGAAAAGCTAACTTAAAGATTGTTGTTGTTCCATGTTTATCTTAATAATATTCAATCGTCGAATAATATTGTGAATCGAGTTAAAATTATCAAAATTCCAAAAAGAAATATCTTTGAGCTCATTGAATGACCTAGTAAATTTCATTAACCTAGTTACTTTATCTCTCTCTCTCTCTCTCTCTCTCTCTTTTTTTTTCTTTTTTAAAACGTCGACACTTGCACCCGTTGAAATATTATTTTTTCTAGATAATCTAAGGATTTTATTTGTGTTGACAAGTAGCATAAAAAGGATATAGATTTTCGTTGATTCTATTGAATTATTTTTTTAACAAATTCTCAAGAGAAAAGAAAAATAGAAGTGGATCGATATCGAAATAACCATTGATCATTACTATCGGATTTGTAAACAACAAATTCAATTATTTAGACAATTTCTAAAAAACATTATATCGATTATATTTTGACATTGTAGATAATAACTTTACGAAGTTCATTAATAATAAATACGAGTTATGTTCGTTAACATTTTTATCGACGTTTTGAAACATGATTATTAATCTATTATATCGGTGCATTAAAAATGATAATCATTTAAAGTTCATTGGTAATATATAATGTCAATTGTAAAAATATTCAAACACTTTTTAAAATTAAATACAAATAGCATATTATTTAGTCTGAAAATAATTGTTCGAGTTATATGATTGACTGTAGTTACGTACAAATATAGAAACGTTAAAGCTAATTTATTTTTTTTTTCCACATCAGAACATTATAAACTAGACTTTTAAAGTTGTCGTACGAATCGATGATGACTTATCTAGAAACTTGTAAGAAGTTATGGGATACTTTTCAATCTTTTTTTTTTTTTTTTTTTTTTTTTTTTTAGACACGTGTCAGTCAGCTAGCAGATCTCACATACATTGATCCGAATATCGTGTACATTTTTTTTCTTTTCTTCGTAATCATAAATCGAAACACTTGCAGCTATATGCGGACGACAAAACATATAAAGCGTGTTATTTCTATCCAAGGTAGGTATATATGGGTTTTCGAACTTTCTCAGTTATTGTCGCGGTCTATTCTTCGCGCAAACGTTACGAAAAGACGTAATACACACGATCGTTTATTCTTAGTAAAGAAAAATTGAGGTCCAAGGTGCTATATGCGAGTGATAAAATTTACAGATCGACTTGCCATTGTGAATGGTAACACGTGTGCCTGTAGCTGAAATAGTAACGTTGTTCATTATGCATGATGTGATCGTATAAAAATAAAATTTCTTGTGTTACCGTGCTATGTTCGTTCGTTGACGTTATTGCGACCTACGTTCACGACATTATCGACAATTCTAAAGTTCTACTTTAAAAAGACGAACGAGTTTCCAGACTTTAACCTAATCATATACTTATTTGAATCGACAAAATTATGTATATGGATACGTATACATAATTCTATTAATAAAAGTTATATATTTGAATATTTGGGTTTCTTTTTTTTTTTTTTTTTTTTTTTTAATGATATACAAACAAACAAAAAAATAATGCATCGAGTTGGATAGATAGTATTAAATATAAAAATGCGAAACAAAGTAGTCGTTAAAACGATGATTCGGGATAAGAAATTTTATACTTTTTGCGTTCGCTGGTAGTCGTAGGAAAAGCCACGATTGTAAAATATAGAGCGGTCATAAAAAGAAAATTTAAGTTGCAGCAATTTGACTGAAAGTAGAAGGAGATTTTCTGAGAAAAGAAAACGCGCAAAGAGCAACTCATACGAACATAAACCCGTACCAACGTGTATTCGTTCGGTTATCGTTTGTAAAGTCGCGATACCGACAAATATATATATATATATATATATATATATATATATATATATATATATATCATAAAGTATATACACATATATATATATATATATATATATATATATATATATCATAAAGTTATGAAAACGGTGTCGGATGTAAAAGCTGATGATAGAATCGTGCGAGAATGATAAAATAAACGAAAGAACAAACGGAGACATTCGTGTGAGTTAATTTATTTTTGACAAAAAAAATTGTCCAATAGTATATATCCATTATTTGTCAATTTTAAGAGGAACACAGTAGTTACTATTTGTAAAACTAAACAAATAACTCTACTCTAAAGATGTAACAACGTTAAGGGGTTTACGACCATTCTCATTTCTTTTATCCTTTTTCTCGCACGTATTGTAGACATCAACGCTCAACGTGTAAATTCTTGTACACCATTTTGCATATTACTTGACATGAAGGACATTAATAGATACATTATGCAAGATACGCAATGCTTTTCCTAACTTTAATCCCTGGTTAGATGTTTCATTGACACAAGAATAATACAAACAGTGGATAGAACTTTAGAAGCAAGTGATGTGTACATATAAGTATGGAGTGTGCATTATGCGTCAACGATGGAATCGCAGGTATTACGCAGCAACTTTTGAGTAAAATGCTTTTAATGGATTGAATATCTGACTTGCATTTTACATTTGAACTTTCAGGTGGCACCATTAGCTTGGATTCTTGTCGAGTTCATTGCCGGTCGAAATGTTCAATATATCGTTCCACTTGGATTATACCGGAAATATATATTTTTACCTATCATTTCAATTATTTCTTATGTCGATAAATACATCGGTATATAACTATGCAATTCTTACCGGTACTTATAGTATCGATGATCATGATCCTATGCAAGTTCAGATATCAGATCCTTGATCCTTTGAAGTCAATCCAGCCTGTTGATTGGCCGTAAACGCAAGATCAGAGACTGTACATCGACATGGCTTCCACGTGGATCAACTGTGGTGACCATGTGGTCAGCTCGTTAACCGATATGAACTGTACATCCACATAGGATAATCGACGTTTGTGTATATGGAATGAGCAATTGGCTAATATCCTTTGACGGGATTATTCGAGAAGGAATCGAATTGACATGATTGTCGTATCGGAATGATAAGAAAATGAGTTCTTTTTTTTTCTTTTTATTTTGATTGAAATTACTTCAGGATCCATCTGTCAATGAAAATTATAATGAAAAAAAGAAGTTTGATAAATTTCGACGTTCCATTACGTATGGCATGACCTTTTGTTTATAAAAGAGTTACATCGCTGATGAACCGTAAGATTCATTATTTCTTCTACGATAATATGATATTAGCATATTAGCTGAATTGCAACGTACGTTGCACTCTAGAAAATGGCGTGACATATCGTGCGAGACTCAAGAGAAGGCAAAGGACGCAAAGTGGTGGGCGTTGAGACAGGTAGATAAACTATGAACGATGGTAATAGCCGACGGAGGCATAAGGGTTTTACGTCAATGAATACTACCCTGACATTTTGGTGCCTTTGCGTTTATCGATTCCGTCTTACCTCGACATCTTGCGTAATTCCAAGTAGAATAAGAAGCTTACAGCTTATTGACATATCGCGACACTTTTGTCTCGCCTTATTATCAAATATTTTATTTCATTCTACTCTTTGCGGAAACGACTCTGCGAATATAGATTGCAATGTGATATTTCCTTCTTCATAGATGGCCTCGTCAATAATCGGATTTACATATTTCTGCGTAAAAATAAACTACACCGAGGTAGAATAGTTAAGAGGATGTTCATAGCGATGGTGTATGCTATTCTTGTAACGCAACTTCGTCGATACTCCGGAGGTTTACATCTGTCCGCAAAAAGGGGTAAAACGGATTGCGAATGACGTAGGAAATACGAGTATGTTTGCGTACGAAGAATACAGAGGGTCGGGAACCAACTCGTAGTTTCTCGTTCTGGTCAGTGGAAAAGCCTCGTGTATGCCAGTCGGATAACTTATGTCACGGAGCTTGGGTATACGGAATGGTATCGATCTTAGCATTAAATATTTAATCGTAGAAAGAAAGTTCAATACACGTACGACGAGGTTGGTTGTCTTTCGAAGATAGGCCGGTAGTATTCTCAAACCGAATACTACTACAGAAATGAACTAGCACGCGACTATGCTTTTTGTTCATTCGCTTTGTTTGCTAAGACGAGAAAACTTTTATTACTTAGAATCGTTCGTACGACTTTTATTGACGTTGGAAAAAGATTAGAAGAATATACTTTCTACTTAAGAACAAAGCAAATTTTAAACGTAAAGCTTAAAACGATTCCGATGTATACTTATAGATTTATACGAATAAATATTTATAAATTTCATTTTTGCCAAACAGAGTTGAATCCAGGGGATATAGTTATCTCGATTACTCTTCGCTAACGAGCTTGCAACTCGATTTGGGATCGAGTCGTTGAACCTAGCATGGTAGTTGTGTTCGATCGTAAAAATTGATCTTGATGTGTCGCACTGTGATTGATTACCGTATCTCGTGTTGTAGCTGTGCGCGTGTATCGCTTTTTTTTGTCGGGGCTAACGTACCAAGCGTTGCTACTCTCTTTTCCTTCCTTCCTCTCTTTTCACACGTTCGGCTTGATCTTTCTAGATTACTAAAAATATAAAACGCAGAAATCTCTTCTAGCAAAGCGATATAACTTGTAGCAAAACGTTTTGATAAAACTGATAATATTGGAAATTTGTTGATTTCATCTACGAAGGAAAAAACTTTGCGTTTCTTTTTTCTTTTTTTTTTTTCTTTTTTCTTTTTTCTTTTTTCTCCTTTTTAAATGCATATTATGAAATTTCGAGCGAACACAGTTGGTATATTTATTACAACTTTTAGAAATGAACGTGGTCTATTTGAAAAAAAAAAAAAGAAAAAAAAGCCAGAATATATATATATATATATATATATATAAAGAAAGCAAACTTTCTACGAGTTCGAATCAAGTTTTTTTTTTAATGACTTTAATCGATCATTCGAAAGATTAACTTTATACTTAGATTGCAATTATTTTAGAAATTCTTAGAAGTTGAGGAAGCGTCTGGTCGATATTTAAGAGTGAACTCATTGGGAGATTTCCCGCAAATATCGTCAGAACGACAACGATTTCCGGTGGTTGAATTTTTGAAAGTGGAAATCGTTCATAAAATTCGCTCTTTACTTTTTTAACGAGCTTATTCGGAGTTTAGTTATTAACTATGAGAATTGTACACATTTTGCTATGATTTTTCTTAAACGTACGACCATCCAAACTAACAAGAGTTAAAATTATATCTTGTTTTATTAATCCGAAAACGAATCGATTCAAAATGCGCGTTCATTGCCATGAATTTTACTTCGATTTTATTGATATCGACGTTGACGTTAAAGTCGTTATTACGAATTGCACGAAATTATCTGCATATGGATATCTATATAGATATTTATATCTGTACACCTATATGTTTTTATCGTAACAGATGCAATTCTTTGATTTAATGTTGAATCCTGTGTTTGTGAAATAAAGAGGGGTCCGGTACGAGTAGGGGTTACGAAATTAAATGGTTAAATTCTCCAACAAACGGTTTACGCGGTCGCTCATCATTTCTGTTTAATATGAATACAGTTAAATTATCAAGGGAATGGATTTATAAACAAATGTTGGTAATTACATTCCCATGAAGAAAGATATAGTTTTCATGAAACGAAACAAAGTCTCGTCGTTATCAAAAAATTTATTTGCAAGATATCTTATTCGGTTCCACGCTCCTTGACGATTAAGAGAATCCATTCGAGTCGACGAATTCATTGTGGATGGAAGATTTCATGAGACTTTGTACATAATGAGAGATAGGAAGAGAGAGAAAGAGAGAAGATGAGGACGATAAACAGAACGTAGATAGGATCTTCCCAGAGTCGGTGAAACCAGCGACTTTCTTGCGGTTTCCCCCATGATTTTCCTTCTTTCGCGTTACACTTTAAAAACTATTTTTAGATAAGAAAACTTTAATATCCCGAAAGCTTGCATCTTGCCGATGGCTTTCCCGCGTAGGCGCCATGCAAATATTAACAGTCTTATCGTTGTAGTAATCTTTGGACTCCGATTCGAGCGAACGATCTAATCGACCAATTAGATCGCAATGAGATTACAACGAAAAGAAGGAAAAAAAATTTGAACTCGTAATCAATGATTAAGAATAGAATCTAAGGCAACATAAGGAGGAAATAAATGATACGAAGAAAGTATTAAAAGGAAAAAAAATAGAAAAGTCGATTTTTATGAGACACATATGCTCAACGAACGATGTGCCTCTTTAAATGTAGATGCTAGGGAGATATCGCGTAACCCGGGATTGTAGCGCGCTGGCTGAAATTAAAACAGTAATGATTTTCCGGGCGTTAATTACGCGACACATGCACGAGTCTTGCACACCCCCTAATGAGAGGGGTTGTGTCGCGCCGTCTAGCTCGCGAAAAATACTCTTTCTCTTTCCCCAACGCTAGTTGCGAAGCGAAGAATATTTTTCATACGTTCCCTTTTCTCTCCCTTTCTCTCTCTCTCTCTCTCTCTTTCTCTCCCTCTCTCTCCCTCTCTCTCTCTCTTTCTCACTCCATCTCTCTCTCTCTCTCTCTCTCTCTCTCTCTCTCTCTTCTTTTTTCTTGTATATATGAAATACGCCATCCGTGAAGAGTACTTAACGCACGAATTTATCTTCCATACGTCTTATAGACAAAAGGAATGAGGGTGTCGCCCGGAGACACACCGGAAGTTTTAAAAAAGAAACATAGCTCGGTCTTTCGATCGTCCGAACGCGAAATAAATGCGGAGAGAATGCGAAGAGAACCCGTCGAGATTTTGCCTGACGACAGCAGATACGAATCGTGGATTTTGAGAAGGCTTTGTTTTGAACCGGTACGTTGGTGCGGGCATAACCTACATTTACTTTAGTGAGGTAGGTATAAAGCTCTCTTTCGAGAGTACGGAAGAGTACGGATAAAACGCATGGATACAACGCCCACGGTTCTTACCGCTCTCACATTTGAAATAAATATGGAACTGTAAAAGTGAATAATATGGATAAACAAATCTCCCAATGCAATAAAATTATTTTGGAATGTTTTAGGATAAAGGAAAAATGAACAGCTAAATATCTTAATACTTTACATTTTTGAATACAAACAAACACAAAAATCGGATATTCCTTTTATTAAGCTATAAGTTATGAATATGTACGAAATTCTTTATAGATGTTTTCGATTTTATGTGAAACCGAATTGGTACGGCTAAATAAATTATCATTGTTTAAAATAAAAATGTATGGAGAAATGTACATACCTATATATCATACATATACATACATATACATATACATATACATATACATATACATATACATATACATATACATATACATATACATATACATGTATATGTAAATATACATACATACATCGAATAAAGAAGGATGAAAAGTTTGTTATGTTTAAATGTTTACCAGCAATTGTTTGGCGACCTTTTCATTCGAACTGCCGTGTTTCGATAACCGTCGCTTTGTTATATCAACACCTAACAAGTGGTAATACGTTGTTCGCATGCGACACGAAAAAGATCTTTTTCGTCTCTACACTCTCGTCTCAAGCGATCATATATTTATCAGTATACATCTCTACGATTTGTGGACAATGGAAGAAAGATTTTATGTTATCGAAAAAGAAACATGGAAAGCTATTAAACAGTAACGTGTACAATTTGATAGGTAAGAAAAAGATAGATAGAGAAAGAGAGAAAGAGAGAGAGAGAGAGAGAGAGAGAGGAAGAAAATTCATATAAAAAAAGATAAAAAGTAAACCAAAACAATAGGTTAGAAAAATATGGAAGAAGAAGAAGAAGAAGAGAGAGAGAGAGAGAGAGAGAGAGAAAGAGAAATAGAAAATATCTTAGTTCCGTTTAAGAGTATTTCACGATGGACAGTGGTCCTATCATAACCTTATATTTGAAGGTGATAGCGTAAGGGTTGAAGAAGAGACAAAGCCAAAGATAAAGAGACAGAAAAAAGAGAGGGAGAGAAAAAAGAGGGAGAGGTATTCGTTCGTTCGTTCGCTTCCAACGGAAGTTGCGCTCGCGGGGGGTGCTTTTACCGGCTCGCGGATAGTACCGGTAAATATATATTGGTGTGTAGGCACTTGCGCGCGCCGCTATCTTTCTCTTTCTCTATCTAATACACAAACATGCGCCCGCGCGGTACGTAGCGGTGCGACTACCCCAGACGATGAGAGAGAGAGAGAGAGAGAGAGAGAGAGACAAAAAGGTACTGTGTGCGTGCGAGGAAGAGAAAGAGAGCAAGAGAGAGAGAGAGAGAGAGAGAGAGAGACGAACGGAGACGAGCGTCGCGTGGGGAGCGATCGCGGCTCGTCATTCGAAGCCCGCCAACGGACGAGCGAGCAACCACGGAACGGGACCCCGCGATAGAGAAAAGCCACGCGATTCTTTTCTGACACGAAGAGAAATAATAAAAAGAATAAGGAAGAGTAAGGAAGCGTAAACGCGCGCGCGATACACGCATACCTTTTCTACTTGCGAGTTACCTTCGAAGATACTCGAGCGATAGTGAGTTAAAGAGTGAGAGAGTGAAAGAAAGAGAAAAAGAGAGAAAGATAAAGAGAGAAAGAGAAAGAGAGAGAGAGAGAGAGAGAGAGAGAGAAAGAAGCGCGATAATATAATCATCCCTCTCTCAAAATCTCCATTTCTTTTTTTTATATCTTCATCTCTTCACTCAACCGACGAATCTCGCGTAATCGTTAATACGACGTACACGTTTGGATTTCAATTAACGTTATTTCTCAACGGATCTCGTTGATTCGATTGGTACTACGTTCTTGATATCGTGACAGTGATACAGGAGGAAAGGGAGAAAGAGAGAGAGATAGAGAATAATTAGAAAATAACGGGAAAGAGATATTGGCTGTAACGTGTGAGAATATACCAGTTTGGTATTCGTTTAATGCTACGGTGATAGTGAACAACGTGCTCTCTGTAATTCAAGCGAATTATTTAAAACATCCAAAGGATAATTACAAGATCATTATAAGACGTACGAGAAAGAGAGAAAGAGAAGAAGAGAAAGAGAGAGAGAGAGAGAGAGAGAGAGAAAGAGGAAAAGAGAGAAATCGTAAGAAATTTATTAACGTCGTAAACGTCGTTATTTTTATTTCTTTATCAAGAGACGAACTGTTGTTCAGGGCCAATCAGGTAAGGCATTTCACGTGCGTTTCTCAGCGCCACCAGTGACGAAAATCAAGCAGTGCTTACGAATCGTTCGAACGTGCCGTGTCTCTTGTGTTTTTCGAAAGCTTATCGACAAAAACGTGTTAATCGAAAAATAATAAGGATTTAATTATAGTGTTCGTTCATTCGTTACGAAAAACTAAATCAAGTTACGCGAACGCGAGTGCATCGTCGTCGATTGCTTTTCTTCATTCAGAAGATAGAAGACGAGTAAGGAGAAAAAGAAAGAAGAAAAAAAGAAAGAAAGAAAGAAAGAAAGAAAAAAAGAAAAAATACAAGGAGGAGAAGAATATCACGAGCATTTACTTGTTCCCTCATCATTTAAGGTTACTTGTGCAGTGATTTGCCGCTTTCTTTCTACGAGTACACATACATACACACATACACACACACACACATACACGGGAGCCAGTAAAAACGACATATTTTTTTTTCCTTTTTTTCTCTCCTCTTCATCGCGGTGTGTTTCGTTAATATACAAAGGACTAATATAACCAACAGATATACATTGATCTCGTGACTTTATTCTCTTTCTCTTCTTACGATTGAAATCCCTCTTTAGAAGGATATTTTCATTTGATCACGCGTGTGTCCTTATAAATCTAACATTGAAAGTTATTTTTCGTCGAATCGAGAAAGAGAAGGAGAGAGCAAAAGAGAGGAAGAGAGAAAGAGATAGAGATAGAGAGAAAGATAGACAGACAGACAGACAAAAAAGAGAGAGAAAAAGAGAAGGAGGAGGAGAGAGAGAGAGAGAGAGAGAAAGAAAGAAAAAAAGTGAGAGTGAGAGTGAGAGAAATATTTTCTCATATATATATATATATATATATATATACATATACGTATAAACGAGAGTGACGCTTCACGGAATAATAATTCTGTGAAAGAAAAGTGAGAAACAAAAGAGAGAAGGTAAAAAGAAAAAGAAAAAGAAAAAGAAAGAAAAAAAGTATGAGCCAATAATATTGCCGATCTTTCTTGATCTTTCTTCGGAACAATTTAAAAGTATTATCGTCGTAAGTGATATAAATATAAGAAAATATACATATACAGGAAAATATCATAGGATTTTGTGTCTCTTTAAATAACAATTCAACGTGATCCTCGTGCTAGTGTGCTAACGTAACTCGTTCTCGTCTTTCGTCTATAAAACGAAGAAAGGAAGATTGTGGATAAGAGATATCATACGTCGTCTGTCTGTTTGTTTATCTATTTGTTTATATATCTTACTCCCTCTCTCTTTCTCTTTTTTTTTCCCTCACTCTCTCTCTCTCTCTCTCTCTCACTCTCTCTCTCTCTCATTCTCTTTCAATTTTTATTTCCACATCATCCATCGTATTTTTATATCCTCCTCTTTGTCCTCTTTAGACGACAATTTACAGAAGGAAACGAGATCGAGATTTAATCGAATTGATTCCTTCGTAATCGTTTCTCCAAAGTTTTCACAATTTTCTAAATAAATAAATCCCTGTGCTTTTTCTTTGTGCGCGTTGATCGTTTCGTCGTCCGATACGTCGTAATAATTTCACGCTCGTACGTTGTGCCCGTTAACGATCGATAGCTCGTTCGTAATTATCATCAAGCCCGCGGTACAGCCGGAACATCTGGCGCACCACCCTATCCGTCTATCATCGTGTCTTCGTGAAAACACCGGCAACGTGTAACGCAAACGAACGTACGAACGAACGGACGAACGAGCGAGCGAGTGAGCGAGCAGCAATCGAGTGAACGACGAACGTGTACGCGCGCATATCACTATATTCGAACGCCGACATTTGAGGTTAACGTATCCTCGAACGAAGTTTCTTCTCGCGCGACGCGAGTGCAGTGGATCCGAGATTAGACGCGAATCGGTTTTAGAAGTCATCGGGACGACCGCCTGTACATTGTATCCTCGGTCACTCGCCAAAGGTAAGAAAAAAAAAGGTGTATTTTTTTTTCTCTCTTTAAATCCGCCCCCCCCCCTTTTTTTTTAATTTCTTTTATTGTTTTTTTTTTTTTACAGAGGTATATATCTTTTTTACGGAGTATAACCTATATCTTTTTTTTTTTTTTTTTTTTAAGAATCATTTATTTTTGTGTACTCGAAAGAACTACGTATATGTATATATATATGTATATCATGTTATTAGTGTATATGTACAAAAAAACATCAGTTATGTAAATAATCTATAGTAGGAATTATACGTGTACATATACGTAGGTTTATTTCTATGTATTTCTCACGTACGATTTTGACTTCCCCAAGCAATTAACTCTCTCTCTCTCTCTCTCTCTCTCTCTCTCTGTCTCTTTCTCTGTCTATCTTTCTGAGAGAGGAGATTAACTCCTAAGGAAGGAGTTCGTGGTGATGTCGTTAAATTAATTGCCTTCGTTCGACCTTACTCCCCGTACGAATTTGTATGTACGTATGTACCCATCTACATAATAGTAAAACGAATCGGTGTAAAGTGATTAGCGAGTCGAAACTATTGGTCCTATGCGTTATCGACAAATTTACACGGACCCGATCGGGGAAAGGTCTTGATTACTCGACGAAGAAGTTTACGTTTTATCGAACTAGTCCGTAGTGGTACGACCATCTTAGGAAGTTAATTCCGTGAAACGACAAAGAGAAGTCCGCGAGAAACGTAGGAGATGAGACACGGACGAGAAAATGACGACGTGGTAGAAAAGGAAAGGAAGAAGGATACTACTGGGAAGATCTCAGCCATGGTATACCTTTAATGGTATTTTTCTTTGTCGGATATATACAGTTTTATGCTTCACGTTTGTCTCTTCTTCCCCTCATCCTTTTTTAGAACGATTCTCTTTCATAAACGTGCTTTTCTCAACAAAGAAAGCGATAAACTTTCGTGATCGTTTCCTTCTTGATCTGGAAACAACCTTTGTACAATGCCGGTAATATTATAAAGTTGAAATATTCTCTTACAGAAAAATACTTCGTTATTTTATCGAGCTTATTTCGTACAAATTTACGAAAATTTCGTAGAGTCGAATATTTCAATAATTTATTATTAGAGAGAAATTCGAAAAAGTATTTCACGTTCTCTTCGACCGACAGAGTATATACATTTGAAAAAGAATTACATAAAATATGTTTATACGTAAACGGTAATAGAGAGGAACGAAGTTATCATTATTATATAACTACTGATGGTGCAAATTATTTTGACTGAACGTTAAGTGGCTCCCATGTACACATATGCATGTCTCTTATTTATACTGAACATATACCTATCGAATATTAATATATCATATTTATGAATATTGTAATTATACAAATTTCTCTGGCAATGTATACCAACTGTGTGCGCATATAACATCCCTGATTTAATACCATTCAAATCAGTCAATTCGTTTAAGTTCGTAAATTTTTTGTTAACTTAACAAATATTTTATTATTATTATCTTATTTATCTTATTTTATATATCGAAATAATACTATAATTATTACGAATAATTGAATTCAGTATTCCGTTGTATTTTCATCTATCAAAAGAGAGATGAATAAGAAGGCGGAAAGGGGGAGGAGGACTAAATTGAGCAGAGTTAATACGAGAAGGACAGAGAGAGAGAGAGAGAGAGAGAGAGAGTAAGACAGAGAAAACACAGTTGCTCGTCTTACCGCGAAACGTCGTGACTAGACACACCGACGTGACTGCAATAACCGCGTTCTAACGTCCTTTAAGTTGCGTTGCTCTCTTCGGATCGACACTTTTATCGACTTCGAAGGATCGACGCTTAACACGGCCTATTACTATCGATACTCTCTTCGATACAATCGAGCGAATCGAGCTTCTCCGTTTCTATCCTTCGCTTTTCTCAATTATTGTCTCGGTGAATCCATTAGAATTCCCTGCTCGTAGCCCGCTTTACCTGGGAGCGACTGACTTCGAAGCTATACGAAGCTTGATTCTTTCCTCTTCCTTTTCTTCCTTCTCTTCTTTTCGTTTTAGTTTTATTGTCCGGTAGCGGCTTACAGATTTGCCACCCTTCTCATCCGTTCTTTCACGATCGTTTCTCTTCTCTGCCTCTCTCTCTCTCTCTCTTTCTCTCTCTCTCTCTCTCTCTCTCTCTGTCTCTCTCTCTTTCTCTCTTTCTTTCCCTCCCTCCGTAGTTCTTTTCCTTAATCCATTCGCTCTCAGAGATCTTACCGGCCTTTATTTTCGTACTCCTCTTGGATAGAAGGACTCTTAACCTTCGTTAGTACGCGTTGCCACTTTTCCGCAATATAACCGTACCCTTCCACCCCCTTCTTTCCTACCCTCTCTTACCTAACCTTCTAGTTCAGCTTTGAGCTAGTTGAGGTCCGGGACGTTAATCCATTTTTAGATTATCGAGAGGTACGTTTAAAGGTACGCGAAGTGCTTTCGAGGTGGTAAAGTTGAAAGCGGGAAGATTAAGTTTAGAACGGGAAGGTTAGCGGGAACGAAGTTTTCGCTCCTTCGAACGTGTATTAGGGATCGTTTTACGACTCGCGATCTTGCGTGAGTCGACGTGAAGGAGCCCTGTTTGCCTTTGCCCTAACTGCCTGCACGAAAACAACCTACTCTCCTTGGGTAAACTAGCGTGATGGATGCGTCGACTTGTCTAGCGAGTTTCTTTGACTTTGTTAAAGTTAGAGGTAAATGAACTTAACGTTCGTTAAGTCTAATCTAGTTTACATTATCTTTCACAGGTGACCGACAGGACACACACTTTTTTCCTGGAAGAGGTACGCAAACGGTCTCAAGATTCAGCTCGACACCATGCCTTGGTTCATCCTATTTCTCCTGCTGTTGGCTGTGATGGAGGCCTTCCCTCGGGAGGCCACCTGTTCCCGTTTGCCGGACATCTATTGGAACTCCACCAATCCAATGTAAGTCACGATCCTTTCCTTTTCTAACAGTACCATCTATCCAATGGCGTAATTATATTTTATCGTTGCGACTTGTCACGTCGTCCCACGTAGCGATACTGTCAGCTGCTTTCGACGTGTCACGCTGAGAAACCTGCTTGTTCTCTTGTCTCGCGAGACAATATGCGGGATGATATGAAATGGATCGCTGTCATTCGAAGAAAAAAAGCAGGAAATAAAGATAGAAATATAGAGAGAAAGAGAGAGAGAGAGAGAGAATATAAGTAAGGAAAGGAGGGCATTGAGAAGTTCGTTAAATAGAGACCGGAAGAAAAAACGCATGGCTGGGTCTTGCAATGACACGCGATTAATCAAAGCTCGCTTACCGATCTTGAACGCAATCATAAGGCGAGACTTTCTCATATATATATATATATATATATATATATATATATATATATATATATTAATATATATATATATACGATTGATTAATCACTCTATAGCATTATATATCTACTTATACTTACCTACGTATAAAAATATGGGATAGCATAAATACACGGAGAACATCTTAACTCGACGTATGTCCCTAGTTTGGTTAGAAATGAAATTAACGTTAAGAGAAAATAGTTTTTCACGTACCACAATGGGAATTACATTTCTTAGAGGTATCGTGTCGAGGTTCTATTGCGACTGTTTTCTTGTAGTTTACATCGATGCACCATGTTATCTCAACGCATTTATCTAAACATAGGTAACTACATACATAGGTAAATATATACGCAGGTAAATATCATACATAGGATACGAAGGCCCGAACAAGATTAGACTTAGATTTTAGGAACAAGAATGGGTGCCACGAGATGCTAGCAGCAAATTCGAACGGTAAGGATGATAGCTTTGCTGGTAGCGTTTCGTTAGCCATAGCGAAGAATATACGGGATAGAGGGCGGAGAGTGGAGGGTAGAAGAGTAAGAGAGAAGATAAAGAAAGAAAACGAAAGAGAAAGAAAAGGGTAAGAGGCATCGTATTTACCGAAAGCGTTCTTCCGCATTGCATCGTGCAACGAAGAATGCAAGCTTCGTTTAATCTCATCCGAGATATTACTGTGTATGTCCTTGTTCCTGAAGGTAGACGACCGCGTTTTCAGTCTGAGACATTCCAAGAATGGTAACGTTCTTCGCAAGCTTCTTTTTCCTTCGATCTCATCCCTTCTTTTCCATCTTTATCTCTCTCTTCATCCACCGTACGAAGATTGGACTTTGGAGGAAGTACGGTTAAACCATTCTCTTCTATAGCAAACATCTATCGCGAAATGTTTCCGGAGTTGCTTCTCTCGATTTTTCGGTTCCTTTTCGCGCAATAAATCGACGTGCCTTGACTATGATCGCGATTTCTCTCACCTATCCTTTCGGAAGATTTTTTTTCCCCCCATACAATTCCTATCGTTCCTTATCTCTCTCTCTCTCTCTCTCTCTCTCTCTCTCTCTCTCTCTCTCTCTCTCTCTCTCTCTCTCTCTCTTTCACTTTTGTCTTTTTTCTTTTTCGTTCGTTTGCACGTGAAATTTTTTTCTTTTCGTTCTCTTTATTTCATAGATCTCTTCGTATAAGATCCTCGTTTTCAAACACGATAACGTTCGATATATATATATATATGTATGTATATATACTCAGGTATGTATATATACATATATATGTGTATGTATATAATACTATCGAGATTCATCGAACTCGGTCCAGAACGCTCCAGGATGCTGCGACGCGTCTCAAGGAGCCTCGAAAAGGTTTTTACTTTTTCCGTCCGATCGACTTCCGCTTCTTTCTTCAAGAGATAGAGAAGGGTACGGAGACGCGGCGGAATTGAAAAGCCGAACGGAAAAACGTCCGAATGCGTTCACGCCTTCGGTTCGCGGCGCGCTTCGAAGTATAGAAAGAGTAAGAAGAAAAATAAAGAAGAAAGAAGGAGAGGGAAGGTAAGGTGTACGTGACTTGCCGCGGGCAATTCTCTGAGCTTGGTACATTATACATAGACGTATTTTATCTTGATTTTTTATACCTCTCCTATCGATCATACCACTCGATAAACTTTCCTCGAGGCTAATTAACTCTTTGCAATTCAACTTTTTTTTTTTATAGTGATAAGTGTCCGCAAATGTTTGAATTATTATAGGTACCTTTTTAAAGATTCCTATTTAGTTTTCACGAACCATCGTGACTGTATAAAAGTTATTAAAGTTATTGCATTAGTCATAGAAATGTTTTTTTATGTTATAAAAATTTTTTTTTCATCATGTTTAACGATGACGGGAAACGATTGAAAGAAAAAGATTGATAAAAAAAAAAAAAAAAAAAAAAAAAAAAAAAAAAAAAAAGAAGAAAAAAGAAAATAAGTTTCAACGTTTAACGACTCTCATAATGGAACTGCGAATAGAAAAGCAATCGACTGGTTTCCTAGTTCATTCATTTAGAGTTTTTTTTTCTCTCCTTGAAAGGAATCGAGAATATGCGCCTACGGAACGTAGTCGTTCCGAAGCGCCAGTTCATTGCGGTGCCGCACCGAAATCGATTTGCTCGGCCACGATTTGTGTCGAGGGTCAAGTGCATCCTCGGAACCCGATTCGTTGTTACGGTATGCGCTCTGCGCGCGCAAATACATTCATGTATGTAGGTAATACGTAGGTACAACATATATACATACATATATATATATATATATATATATATATATAGAAAGAGAGAGAGAGAGAGAGAGAGAGATAAGTTAACACGTGTGCGAATTCGCGTTTACTCCGTAGAGAGAACGGGAGAGAAAGAGAAAAAGAAAAAAGAGAGCTTTACGAGCTTTAAAGTCGAATCTACGTCGCAAAGATCGATCTGTCCTCGAGTTTTGTCGAATGGTTGACTAATACCATTGAAAGAGGATGGCCTACGGATTGGCGGAGGAAGGGTGTATGTACTGGGTGAGTTCGGTTAACGGGCAAAAACCAATTCGTTGTCGACTCGGGATTGAATGTCGAGCGTTGTCGTTCACATTTTATCGTTCAAATCGATGGGCACTCTCGTGGCTCGAGCTCGCGATCGTTTTCATCCTGATACCTCTTATCTTTACGAATGACTCGACACGTTGAAAATCGTCAAAAGAAGAAGCCCTTTTTGACCTCTTTGTAAAGCAATATCTAAAGGAAAAAGTTATTCTCCTCTTCTTTTTTTTTTTTTTTTTTTTGTTTCTCCCTCCCCTCCCCTCCTCTCCTCGCCAAGACGTTCTTCTTCAATTTAAAACTTCTCGACTTATTTTATTTTAGAATCGACATTCGAAAGATTTCTTCTATATTCGAGGAAAAAAACTTATTTGTATGCAATGGCATAAGAAAGTCGACTATGTTCGCTACTAGCATTTTCATCGAATGACCGGCGCGTTTGATAAGAATATCTCTCTCTCTCTCTCTCTCTATATATATATATATATATATATATATATATATATATATATATGTATATATATATATATAGATACTACTTAGGTGTATGAAACGGTCTTACGCGAAAGGGATCGATATCTACGGAAAGAAAATCGTAGAAACTAAGTCCATCGAGACGCTGGGGTAACATCGTGCGTTCCTTTTTCCGCTCGACAAATTCAAATCCTACGGTAATCGAGAGCTCTACGGGAAAAATAAAAGGAGAAATAGTAGGAGGAAGTGGAAGAAGAGGAATGAAGGAGGAGAGAAATAAGAACAGAATAAAATGAAATAAAGGGATGGAAAAGGAAAACTCGTAAGTACGACGCAGGACTCTCTGGTAATTTAACTAAGGATTTTTCACGAAGATCTCTGGATCTCTATGACGGCGAGTACTTTGCCGTCTTCTTCCTTCATGGCGCGATCACACGGATAAGAAAATCTAAAAGAAGAGGAGGAAGACGAAGACGAAGAAGAAGAAAAAGAAAAAGAAGAAGAAGAAGAAGAAGAAGAAGAAGAAGAAGAAGGATAAGGAAAAAAAGAAAAAGTAAAAAATTGGTAAGAGAATGGGAAGAAGATGGTAGGAGGAAAAGCTGGCCGTCTACGGCGAAACATTTTCATTCGAGGATATTGACTCTCGACTTCCACGTTCCTTCTTTCTCCTAATCCCGTAGGATATCTGTACTATGGAAGGCAATGAACTATGATGGTAGTAGTGAGGAGTAAACGAGTAAGAAACCGTACGGATGTAGGCGTGTACGCGTGCGCTCATGCGAGCGTCGTGCGAACAGGAGTTTGCTATATAACGTTCGCTCGAAGCGCATTGAGAGGAGTTTTATACATCGTAAAAGCCTTGGAAGAAGATCAACTCGATTCTCTATCCTGAAGCACGAACCCAATGCGAACACCGGCCTTGCGATCTCTCGTTTTTCTTCCTGACCGGGTAGATCGGTATCCATCGATGTTGCTGGATTCACGTGCCGACCGTATAACGGTCATTGATGGCTAGAAAATAAAAGTAGAAAGAGAAGATCCGTGTGGTTCGTAATGTATATCAATGCATTTCTCTTGGTCTCCTTTTTCTTTTTTTTCTTCTTTTCTGTAAGACGACTTCGAAAGGGCGGTTGTAAAAAGGCGTCGGATTCGATTCGAGAAGCGAATCGTTGATGTTTCGTAAGGCATTAAAGCGCGATAAGAAATTTAATCTCGTCATGATCGACGAGTGTTCTTTCTATCTCTCTCTCTCTCTCTCACTCTGTCTCTCTTTCGTTTTTTCCCCTTCTTTCTCTTCTCTCTTTTTCTCTTTTTCTCTTTATGAGCGCTTCTTCGAACGTTTGGACGGTGCATTTTATTTTTTCTTTTTTCATTCACGTCGAAGGTCAATACATTCGGGCAAGTCCATGGCCACGTTCACTTTCTATACTTTCGGTAATGCTCGAATTGGCAAAGGTAGACAGTGGTTAACAAACGGGAAATGCCGGTATACCGCAAATAAAAGCATCGGACCAAACGAATAAAACGAGATTGGTACATTCATATGATGGTCTGCTGGTAGCATGGAAAAGTAGAGAAAGCGAAAAAGAAAGAGAGAAAGAGTGTGTGTGTGAGAGAGAGAGAGAGAGAGAGAGAGAAAGAGGGAGAAAGGAAAAGAGGAATAGAGAAAAAAAAAGAAAGAATATTGGATATTTGCTTAATCGTCCTCGACGGTCCATCTCACTTTTCCGTTTCTCCCTTTTCGTCGCGTACGCGGCCCTAGAGTCGTCGAGACCGGCTTTCAACGCGATTGATAATTTATTTAAGTGCCGTTGCGTTAAAGTATAACTACCGCAGGAATCGTCGAAATCAAAACGCGTGGCTTCGGCCGCTTGAATGCCGAGGTATACTCCTGTCGTTTGGTTTTTAATTTGCCGCCAGTGAAATCGATTGATCTCGCTTCCCTCTTGCATAGTCCTCTTCGGAACTTCGTTCTCTGCACGTTGATTTCCCTCTCCCCTCTTTCCCTCTTTCCCACTCTCTCCCTAACACCCACCTACCCTCTCTCTCTTTCTCTCTCTCTCTCTTTCTCTCTGAGTGCGCTTATACGTTCGCACGAGCAAGCCTGCATACGAGAAAGCAAACCGCGTTACGCGATCGTAAATGTCAAACCTTTGTTATGCGATGCGTACTATGTGTGTTCATACCTGTATGTGTGCTGCGTACTTGTATGTGCGTGTATACCAAAGTTTCGAATATTCGGTTTTGCGGACTGTGCGGGATTAGAAATGGTCCATCGAATTGTAAGAATAAAATCAAGGTCCACCAGTATATTGGTTCTATATATTGATATTTTCATCGATCGATGATTTTCGGGTAATTTCTCACGTATTTCATATCGGTCGTGCCTTTAATTTCTGACCTCCTCGTTCTTAAATCGTTTACGATTTGGATTTAAACGTGAAAAGTCGCTTATACGAAAGTTTCTAACAACTGGAATTTGCTCCGTTGATTTCGCCAATTGGAATATTTCCCGATGAAAAAGTTCTCACAAATTTTTCCATCATACTTTCTCATCAATTAGAGCGAGCTTTAAGATATAAGTAAAAGAATTTCGAAAACTTTTATTCCGTACTTAAACGTGATTTCATCTTCTTTTTCTTTTTTTTTTTTCTTTTTTTTTTTTTCTTTCATTTCCCCCTTTACTTTCTATCCCCTCCCCCCTCCGCCTCCCCCTGTCCCTCCTCCTCCCCCTCCCCTGTGCTCATTCTATAACACGACTAGAATGATAATTAAAAAGCAACGCAAAGAATTTTATATTTGTTCATTATTTGAAGATTCATTGTTATTTTGAAAAAGTAATGAGAGCACACGCGAAATGATTGCAATTATGTACGCGCGAATGATTTATTTCGATCAATATCGGCAAACTCATTTCAAGTTATATATTTGCTCGTTCATCGATCAATTATATAGGTAAATACGTTCGTTGACCTGAAAATAGGAATAAGTGTTTGCTTTTTGAGATCTTGCATACTTTTGCAACAATTGCATGTTACCTAGCACTCGCTGTTTCGTATAGAATTACGTAATATCGATGTATTCCGTCTGAGAGCAAAGGAAGAAACACATATGCTGAAAGCATCGTTATCTTGTCTTTTCAATAATGCGTCATATTATTTTACTTTTCCTTCTACTCGTACTACCATAGTTATTTGATTACGTTGCGCCTGGGTTTTCTTTCTTTCTTTCTTTCTTTTTTTTTTTTTTTTTTTTCCTAAATTTCACACTATTTTCAATACGTATTGGTTTTCATTCCGTTCTCCAATTTTTGTTTTTCCTCGTTCAATCATCCTCACTGTTTGCGTTAATTTAAATAAATTATCGTGTCGCTTCGTGAAAACGACGACAACATTTTCGTTCTATTTCTTTACTTGACGTTGAATACATTATTGTCGAACTATTTGGAATGTTACATCGGAGAAGAAAAATTGTCCTTACAATTTTTTTTTCTTTTTTTTTTTCTTTTTTTTTTCTTTTTTTTTTTTCTAAGAATACTCTTAGAATCATTTCACGTTTTTGCATTACTCGAATATATTCTCGTATGTAGCACATGACCCGAATTCCTATCAGGTATCCTACCTGAAATTAGTATCTAGTTCGCTTGACCATCCTAGATCCAAGGGATTGGTTTGAATTGCTGTCACGCTCCAAAGAGACGTCCAATCGTATATCCACTTTGCTGAAAATGTCATATTAATCGACGAATACCTTTTCATTTTCGTTCATTTCAACGATCGGTCAATTGTATTTTACGACATCTTTACTAACTAAGTAATTTTCTTAATGACACGTAGGATAGATCGATACACCGAGTTCGAATTAGAAAATAACTTATTACAAACTTAACGAGAGAAAATATAAATATGTAAGTAAATAAAGAAAAGAGAAAAGAGATAGCTAGATAGATAGATAGATAGATAGGGAGAGAGAGAGAGAGAGAGAGAGAGAGAGAGAGAAAAGAAGTGAATACTTCGATGTATTTCTCGGCGTACGATCGGAAACATAGATCGATCATCCAACAGGCGTTTATTGATATTTATATGGCAACTTTTCGACGACTGACCGTGCATCGTCGTCGTGGATACATTCGAGGACGATATTTTTACTCATATCTTGTCGAAACTTTTGTTTCCCCTTTCTCTCTCATACAAAGTTCCATTGTCGTGGTGGATGGAGGATGAAAAGGGAAGTGAGGGTGGGAAGGAGGAGGGGTAGGGGAAATGAGTCTTATCGACAGTTTACAGTAGAAACTTTTCAATACTCGTGACTTGTGGGAGAGATTCAAAGAAAAACCTTTGATCGTCCGTCATAACTGTTACGATCCTAAGAAATATTTTTCGCGAAAGAGGGGGAAAAAAAGGGGAAAAAAGAAGAAAACAAAGGAAAAAGAAAAAAAAATTGGAATGGAAAGAAAAAAGTGAAAAGAATTATCACCCGTAGAAAAATATTTCGAATAAGTGCAAAAAAGGAAAGAAAATTGTATGTCCATTGTATGAGATAAGCTTGCAAAATTAAATATTGAATGAATTTAACGAGGTATAGTTTAATATCGTACGGTTATATAATAATTGGCTTTGGATTTTCAGAGATTGTTACGTATAGTTGATAACATGTCCTACCAGTGGTCCATGGAGATGATACATACCGTTGATAGTTATGTACGTGCTTCGTGCATACATTGGTCACCTTTATAACCTTCGCGTTTGCACGTACAACCAACAAGTACGTTTCACGCCAGTACGTCTTCTTCCTTCTCGTCGTCGTCGTCCTCGTCCTCGTCGTTCTCGTCCTCGTCGTCCTCGTTTTCCTCATCGTCGTCGTCGTCGTCGTCGTCGTCGTCGTCGTCGTCGTTTAGAATCCTCGTCGTTGTTCCTCCTCTCTCCCTGGATCGAGGAGTACGAACGAGATTAAGGTACAAGCTTCCTGCCGGCAATGAATTATGTCTCCGCATCGCGTCGAGATGTTTCTTCGTCGGCACTGTGCCGCTTCGAAGAGCCATGCGCGAAACCCGTACGTATGTTAACGTTCGTCGGTAATGGTAGCCGGTGTGTGGTAGCATCGTCCCTTTCTACCGGACCCTAATTCACGCTTTTTCTCTCTTTCTCTCTTTCCACCTTTCTATCTCACTTTCTCTTCTCGCCAGCGTAGAATAAAATTAACGTCTCACCGTGAAGAATCGCACCGGGCCGATCTCTCTACGGCTGACTCTTTCTCTCTTTCTTCCTTTGAACGTCTAAATTATCGAGGTAACAGTGAGAAAGAGAGAATCCCTCGAAAACGACGGAGAACGTTTCACAATTTTATTATTAGTTCGTTCCGCAAGAGATACGCATATTTTCTTTTTTTGTTGTTGCTTTTTGTTTTGTTTTGTTTTGTTTTCTTATTTTTTCTTTTTTCTTTTTTTTTGTAAAAATTTTGCTCTCTCGTTTTTCTTTTATAACCGACCGTTATTAAGGACTGTTGACAAAAGCATTGCGGTTGACTGTTATAATATATGCTGTGTGACATAGTAGGAAACATAGTGGGATGATCTTGTGCGTAAACTCAGGTTTACATGTGACTGTGTATTTTCCATACGGTCCACTCCCGACTCACATGTATCATTCGTCAATAGTATCGGAAAGCGATATAGATATTTCCGCAGTTTTTACAAGCGAATACACCGTCGGATACGTGTCCCTATCGTTGGAAATAATATTCGCGATACATCGAATTGGTTTACTTCGACGGAATATTTATTCTAGCTTTCCGCAAACTTTTGTCCTTTTCTCTCTCGCAAGCTTTTACAAAAGGAAAGCAGAAACTTTATAGGATGACCAAGGGTAGAGCCGATATATATATATATATATATATATATATATATATACATATATGTATGTGTCGATACTAAAAGTTGGGGATATCGAGATAATTTATTAACGAGATGGATCCATTCTAGGTCGACTCTTCGTTGGATATTCGAGACGTGAATACTCCCTTTCCACCACCTTTCCATAGTAGTTCCATTTGTCTTTCTCTTTCTCTTCGGACATTCTCTCAGTTTCACGAAATCACAACGCCTCATTACGGATGTAACACGTCGCGCTGACAACGTAGCGGATCCTCCATGGAATTCTGCGAGGCATTGTTACACGACGGTATAGACTGAGGTAATTTAATTTGTATTCGTGTGCGACGCGGTCGTGTATGAGCGTTAGATGGGATATAGAATCATCGTACACACGTGTCTGGGCCATCGTAATATGTAGCATATCGCTGCACCCAAATCCGCAGTTGTTGCTTTGCAAACACACGCCTGCGTCAATGCGTGCGATCGATTCGCAAAGGACTTTTTTTTTTATACATATTTTTTTTCTTTTTCCTTCTTTTTTTTTTTTTTTCCCCAAATTATTCATACTATATACGTCCGACGGTGTATCGATTTCTACGTTTATTTATTTCTTTTAAAAAGGAAAGAGATCAATAGACATATCTTTATTCACGTTAACTCGTTATAATAATGGTACATTGAGATTTGTACGATAAGATAGATGGTCGATAAAAAGGTACTATTCTCCTGGGTTCGTCACTATTTCGTAAAGGCGCGAAAGCGCTTTCAAGGTACATCAAGAAACAAAGCTCCGCTTCAAAGGATTTTCATGAAAACGGAGAAAGACGGAAGGTTCTTGAGCGTTCACGCTCGCTCGACGTCTGGCGAGTTTTCAACTTCCGAAACTTCCATTAAGGAGTCGTTTAAATCTTCATAAGGATTTGGCTTTCGTTCTCGTTTGGTGGTTGCAGTCGGTTTTTATCGTGCTTCAAGATCGTACTCACCAAGGGTTGAACGATTTTATTTCGTAAAGAAAAAATAAACGACTTGATTCTTTGAATGTTGAGAAAGAAAGAGAGAAAGAGAAAAAGAAAAAGACAGATAAACAGGGAGGCAAAGGCAAACAAACATACAGACAGACAGACAGACAGACAGACAGACAGACAGACAGATAGAAAAAGAGACGATAGGGAAAGTAATAAGGACGCTGAAAAAAAAGAAGCTGAAGTCTGAACGATCGTAAGAGATCAGGGACTGACAGATACATCGTGTATGTATTGTTCTGTATTCGTGTAAATGCGCACGCACGCACGAACTACTCCCACTACCGGTACCATCAGAACAGACGTCATGATGTTTGGGTTATAAAGTACAGCTGACGCTACGTATAATATATTCTCCTCTTCCTTCATCGTGCTCTCCCGCACGCTCCGAACGGTCGTCGTTCTCTTTCATTCCTCCCCCCTTTCTCTCTCTCTCTCTCTCTCTCTCTCTTTCTCTCTTTATTCGTTCTTTCTCCGAAATCTTTCGAATGCGCGTTCGTTCAGTGCTTCGCACCCTTGCTATCTTCCGCTCCCTATCTGCTTGAAACAACCTCAAACTACGCTTACTTTGTTCCTTCGGTCTGAAACTAACTGTCCGTTTCACTCGTTCAAACCGACCGCAACCGATACGTTAGAATGGAGGCGGTGTCGTCACGGTTGACCGAAGACGAATGAGATGGCAAAGTTCGACATTCGCGATTAACGAAGTTTGATATCGTAAAAAGGATCGTCGCGAGCTTGGATTATATATACATCGATAGAAGTTCTAATTTATTTTTCGATATTGCCAGTTGTAAGATCTACGCTTTTCAGTAAGTGACCTGAATTTCATTGAACAGGAAGATTAAAAGAACGTGTTTCGTATGTTCCCTCGATATTAAACTTTCTTTTTTTTTTTTTCTTTTTCTTTTTCTTTTTCTTTCTTCCTTCCTTTCCTTCTCCCTTCCCTTCCTTTTTCTTTTCGATCGGAAGAAGCTCGAAGAATTTAGGGTGTACGTGTAGGATACTCGAAACGGTCTCACTGGGGGTAAATACAGTGGGCGGTTCGGTAAATAATACATTTTCGAGCGCGATCTCGAATCGAGGAGCAGCCGGCCAAAAATATAGATCCCATCGGATAGAGGCTGATATCTATTGGATACTTTATGGGTATGACTTCGAAACTCGAATGTGGATATCTACTTCGAAAGTGAAGTGGATAAAGATAGGAAGGAATGATAGAAGGAAAACTAGAAGAAAGAGAAAAGAGAAACGACCTTTTAAAAGGTAGCAATATTACGATGGATAGTTGAAATATCTTTGTGTAAGGATCTGTCACTTGGCAGTTAGTAACCGTTACAATCCATTCCCAATTTCGATTTCCAAGGATGTTGATTCCATCCAAAGGAATACACGTGGTTGTACGCTCAAGTCCAATGCCCCATTGTCAACGGATTACACGGGTATTTCTCTGAGAAATTGATATCGTCTTTACTCACGATCAACGTTGTCAAGTAATCACAGAACCGAAAGGAGTATTGATTTTGAACAGCTCGATAAATACACCTTCTGTCTTTCCATTCGTTTAATTATTAATTTAGTAAGGTTACGCAGCTAATTTAATTTATTTTTCGCCAATGCCGTGTTCTTTGAGAATAAGAATAATTACAGTACTTTCTTCTCTTATTATATTAAATGCTGATACGTCAGTGGTGATTCAGCGTACATATGTATTTAACCAGCATATATATATATATATATATATATATATATATACATATATATATATGTACCTTTTTATGGCAACTCGCAAAAAGCAAATTCTCGTTTCGGGCGCCATTACCATGTCTGGACTACTACTACGGGTGCTCCTTCTAACGGGTTAAACGGCAATGATACTTGGTAAAATGAAATAAAAGAGACATTCATACCGGGTCTCTTGGCTTTCCTCCGTACTGAATCTCGAGCTTGAGTAATGAGCCTAAAGTTTCTGTCTCCTTCTTCTTCTTCCTCCGCCTCCTTTCCCTCCTCCTCCTCCTCCTCTCCTTCTCTTTTCTTCTTCTTCTTCTTCTTCTTTCTCCTCCTCCTCCTCCTCCTCTTCCTCTCCTCATCTTTTCTTCTTCCTTACTCTTCCTCGTTCTTCGCATTCTCTCTGCTTCTTCGCCAAAGCTCCGTGTCTGGTCCGTGTTTTCATCTCTCTTTACTTATTCGTATCTTCGTCTTTTCCTTAACTCTTCTTTCACTCCATCTTTATCTGCAACCGCATCTTCGCGTTTTGACGAAACTTTTCTCGACGAATAGGCGTTTAATAAAAAACAATTGCATTTAAGAGACATCGCTTTCGATCAAGGATTTTATTCGAAATCAGTTTTGAGAAGAACGTTATAAGACGGAAAAGAAGATTGCTCGAAATTCTCGAAACGAGAAAAGCGGGACAAGCGTGGAAAAGTGATTAGGACATTGCCGAAGGCGAGGAAGTTTAATTAAGCTGCGTACGGTCATCGACGGACGGCTCGTAATCAAATCTAAACAGATGGGAATTAGATTTAATGGAGTTGGGCTGGTCGTCTCAACGTGTCCTAACCTAATTCCAACTCCCTCGGTGTTCTCGTACAACGCGATCTCGAGCAAAGGGCCACCGTCGCGCTTACTTACAATGTCAACGTTCGAGCATGTCTGTATACGTGCAACATTCGCAAGAGTGTCGTTCGTCGAGCAGCCGCCATTCGCGAAGCATGCATCGATGCCCCTGTAGAAAGCAACCGCATTTCGAGCGACGTTAATTAAGGCTTTAAGTGTCGCCGAAGTGTCGTTCTACGTGGATACTGTTTGCTCACATTCTGCAACATGGAATTTGAATATCACTGAATTCACGAAAGGGAAGTATAATAATACGATAGCTTGAGTCGCGACGCATGTTTAAATAATTCAAATGGACGCGTTGAGAGGATTCTCTTATTTTACTAAGAAGATGCACTTTCATTACCACGCATGCGTTAGATTGTTAGTCACGTAGATATAAACACGAGCGAGAGAGAGAGAGAGAGAGAGAGAGAGAGAGAGAGAGAAAGAGAGAGAGAGAGAGAGAGAGAGAGAGAAATGCGAGTATAATTACTAATTTTTTTCTTTCTTTTTTTTTTTTTTTTTTTTTTTTTTTTTTTTTTTTTTTTCATATAACCCTCGTATCATATTTAATCGTTTTATATTAAGGCGAAGGGTACCGACCTGCAAGAGGGTAATATATTTTATGAAGGGGGTGCAACAATTTCAAATTTCCATCTCACCCCGATTTCCCTTTGTGTTCGATATTCCCCGCATGCTTCTTGCTTCGTTTAATTATGAAATATTTAGGTATGTATAATATTTAACGCAATAAACGTCGTCACCACTTGTCTAATAATTTCTCGTTATTTAGAAATGAATCGAAATTTCGTCGGGAATTAAAACGCGACTTCTCTTTCTTTCTTTCTTTCTTTCTTTCTTTTTTCTTTTTTTTCTTTCTTTCTTTCTTTTTCTTTCTTCCTTTTCGTATATCCATTTGACGGATAATAATGTATGTTAATGAGTATCTTATTGGATCATTTAGTTAGTCTTGAAATTTTTCCAGTTACATTCCCAAAACGATTCCTTTCTTTATCATCATTTCTTTCCTGGTAAAAGAAAAAGATACAATTTCGAATATCATCGAGCACACCAAGAGAGAGAGAAAGAGAGAGAGAGAGAGAGAGAGAGAGAGAGAGAGAGAGAGAGAGACGCGAGCTAGTCGCAAAGTTGGTAATCTTGTAAATCCACAAAGGCAGGGACTGTGAATAGGCGTCTCTCTTCGGGGGTAAGCTCTCTTCGGTAAGTTTCATCGAGAAATTTTCTCGCCCCCTAAGTCGTCCCAACCGAGTCTTCGCCGTCGTAGTACTCGCGTCTCGGCTCCTTTTCCACTTTCTCTCATCCTCTTCTCCTTTTCATCTTCAACGACCGACCTTCTTTATTTTCGTAAACGCGACAAACTTTCGAGCGAATAATTACGTAGCGAGGAATTACGAAGCGTGCCGCGGTTGTAGGAGGTTGGCTCCTTCCGACGCCAGTAAGAAAACTCTTAAGGCATACTCGAGCAAAATGGTCGCTCTCGAGAGTCTCTCGTAGAAGGTAGTCGTCGAGAAAATGGGCAAGGATTCGGTTATAATCAAGTTTTTTTTTTTCTTTTTCTTTTTCTGCCTCCTTCTTCTCCTTCTCCTCTTCTTCTTCTTCTTCCTCTTCTTTCTTCTCTTTTTCTTCTTCTTCTTTTTCCTTACCTTTCTTTTTTTTTTTCGCTAGCCTCGTAACGATTCGAAGCACGCGAGAGGTGAGAGAGAGAGAGAAAGAGTGAGTGAGAGAGAGAGAGAGAGAGAGAGAGAGAGAGAGAGTCTCTTTCGAGGAGGCAGAAGACGTCGCGCAGTTAAACGGCTCTCGAGCGGCGACGACAATCGTACGATAGCGCTTTAATTACGCATTAATTCTAGTTTGAGTGCCGTTAAGCTCAAGCGCGCTCAAACTATGCGCCGCCTCGCTGCTTTCCCGCGCTTCATTCCACCAAATTATACCTTCGGGGATCCTAACTTCGACTTCTTCTTTCGCTTTTTTCTTCTGATCTCTCTCTCTCTCTCTCTCTTGCTCTCTTTCTCTCTCTATTCTTTCTATTCTTTTTATTCTATTGTTACCCTTATTACTTACTTTTCAAGATCGTCTTTCCTGCTTGTTTAATTTTTTTTTCTTCTTACATATTTTCACTTTTTTCTTTCGTCCAAGTTACAACAGATTATCATGATCTACTCGTAAACGTGCTTTTACTTCAAGGTCGACGATCGTACATAGCTAAAAGTCACGCAACTCGTAGAAACGAGAAGAAAAAAAAAACACAAATTGTATTCTCGACGAAACGGAGTATCGAAGAGGAAGGAAAAAGCCAGCGATATCTTCGAAAATGGTCGTCGATTTTTTTCCCTTTTTTTTTTTTTGTCTTTCTTTCATTCTTTCTTTCATTCTGTCTTTCTTTCTTTCTTTTCTAATTTTATGAAATAACGATGAAAAAGAAATCGTTGGAAATAAATTTTGAATAGATTTTACCATGGAATGGATATTTAATGGAAACGTAGAAATGGTGTGCGATGAGAAAGTACGATAACCGATGTCGGATAAACCAATTTCGTTGGAGTAACTTCGACGTCCGATAGAGTCTCGTCCGACCGAATCGATCTGGGATTTGACAGTATCCGTAGATGGAGAGAAGATTCGAGGGAAATGGACGAATAGTAGAATGCCATTGACGTTGTGAAATTTTGCAAAACTCGTTCACTTTTCCTGTCGTTTAATGGCAACATGACCGACATATTCCGATAGAATTCACGGAGACGTAATTCGGGTAAGGACTTTTGTATGTAGTTATGGTCAACCAATTTCGCGTTCTATCGTTCTCGCCCATCGTTTCTCATTACCGTATCATTGAGAGAGCGTGAGAGAAAGACCCTAAAGAGAGAGAGAGAGAGAGAGAGAGAGAGAGAGAGAGAGAGAGAGAAGGAGAGAGGGAGAGAGGGAGAGAGAGAGAGAGAGGGAGAGAGAGAGAGAGAGACTGCGTATTTCTATTCCACTTCATAACCGTAGGAAATTGAATCACCCTGTCGATAAATAGCCAATTGACCATCCGGTCGGATCGTCGACGCGTTGATCAGTGGAATTGCATCTTCAATGATCGGCCATTGATTGCTGTCCCATTACGTTACACGAGGGATAGTTGTCGCCGGTACGTGCTACAAAGGGCAACTTCATTTATATTCACCTGCTACTTCGATGCCCCGTGAATCGTTTAAGCACCGTGTAAGCCTTGCTTCGCGTTCGACGAGTTATTTACGCTTCTTGCCGCTCTAACGTGAGGTGTAACGCGTTGCGGGACGAAAATTAATGGAACCACCTTTCGTTCGCTTCTCCTCCTTGCTTTCTCCATATCTCGATGAGCCGCGTCCTACTTTAAATAAAGCGGCCCTTTCGTTCCTTCGAACGAGCTCGGTTAAGGAGAATATTACGAAGCGAATGAAATCGTATACGAATTTGATAAGAAACGATATCGAAGCCGGTATAAAATTTGACAGTGTTATTACCAGAGAACATCTATCTATTTGATAAAGAAAAAGAAATAGGGAAATAAAACTTCAATTCTAACGCATTTATCGTATTCCGAAGTTAGAAACGGCGGCGTGTCAGCTGCTAGTGAATACAAAAATATGAAAGTGCAAAACTTCGTCGCTTACATTGTAGAAAAAGGGGTGCTCTCACCGGAATACGTAATAAAATCTTCAGAGAGTACTGCCAGAGTCAACCCAGTTTCGTGCACATAAATGTGTCCCTTCGCGTGAATCATGTAAAGAAGAATTCTATTTTATTGCCGTAGGTTATGTATCGGAAATGTATCTATCGTTTATCTTTTTTTTTTTTCTGTTTTTTTTCTGTTTCTTTTTTTTTTCTTTTTTTTTCCCAATTTCTTTTATACGACTACTCTCGTTATCATACCGACGATCATTTTACCTATGTGTTTGAAGGAAATCGCGAGGGTACTGTCTGGAGTGAAATTCGAGTTTCATGGATATTTCGATGGACGGACGGACGGACGGACGTTAGCAAGGCCAAGGGTGTAGTAACCGCGACAACTATGTACACGTATTTAAATGTTGCGTTCGATCTCGAGCTCATGCATTATTTAGTTTAGGCGGCAGGGCGTTCATTTTGTGCAACGATCGGGTTGTCGCTTTGCGTCGACGCCGGAACTACGTATACGAATACGCCATTCGGAAATAAACTATAGTACGTAGGTTCGCGTCTATATGTTGGTACGTACGAGCGCGTGCCATGGCAGAATGGATTTATTATAGATGGGGCTATTCTCGATACAACAGTTTGATTTCGCGCTTGCATCCTGATAATGGTCGGATCAATGAGAAGATTCATCTTTCTTTTCCATCGGAACGAAGTAACGTTTTTGTGATTTTGTGCGTATGGATTATGAAACAAATTAAGAATGTTATAATTCATTTATAAATATTGACGAGTATACAGCGGGAACGGATAGGCATTAGCATTGTTAGACAACGTGTCTGGTACGAGAACATTGGGTCGAGTTCACACCGTGCTTTTCTTATTTTTGTATATATATATATATATATCTTTTTTTTATTTTATGTTTTTTGACGCGTCGAGAAGAAAAAGAGAGAGAGAGAAAGAGAGAGAGAGAGAGAGAGAAAGACCATCAAAAAATTGGGGTCCGAGATTTGAGAACTATCCTATTCGTCTCTATATATCCGAAACTTGAGGCATTCTCTTACTCTCTTCCTCTCTCTTTTTAGAGTGGCTATTAATTCAGCACACTCTCACCTACCGTCGCACAATAAGCGTGAAACGCCAATTCATATTCCGTGCCTTATATACTCGTCGTCGGAGGACAAAAGTGCCCCTGGCCCGATAAAGGGAAACGCATGGGGTGTAGAGCATAACCCTTTGAACGTGCGAGCGAGCCGAGTTTTGTACGTGGGTACCACTTTATAGGTATAGCTAGGTATATTTATATGCGTCTATATAATAGATATCTCTCTCTCTCTTTCTCTCTCCTTCTTCGACGAACCCTTTTACTATTCTCCTCTTTCGTCTATATTCTCCTATACAGAAGCGCTCGCGCACGAAAGCTAGGGACGAACACGCACAGAGCCCTTCCTTCGTTCCCTACGAACTTGTCGGTAGACACGTACGAAAGATACGTTACTCTCGCCTCGATCGTTCGCTTAATCGACGTTCCGTTCGGCTGCCCTTAATAAGGGAAAACGCCAGAAAGATGCGTACTTATATGAGAGGGGATACGAAGGATGAAAGTCGATAAGAGAAAAGAAAAAACAGAAAAAAGAAAAAAAAGAATTTCACGATCGACAAAAATTGTTCCACACGCTTAACACATCGATTCTTTAGGAACGTCCAAAGAAATTCTTTCCCTCGAATTCCGACGTTTATCTTCTCGTCTTTATCTTACGTCGGGAGAAAGGGAGAAAGGTCAGTGGGGGAAAAGTAGGAGATAATTCTCATCAAATGACCATTATCGTTGGACAGCAGGAAGCTTTTCCACTATTCGAGTTCACCGCCTCTCGTTCTGCCCGAAAGCCGATCGGGTATCGCGGCTGGTCTCGCGATAAGGGTGTCTTCGTTCTGAAAGGGCAAAATGAACATGAAGAGAGCAAAAGAGAGAGAGAGAGAGAGAGAGAAGGAATATGGGGTGGCCTGGACGAATCTCGTTAGTTTCGCGTTCTCTCTAATTGGTGCATCGATTATACCAATTATCGTTTCCTATGCGAGAGATTAGCTAATTGTGAATACCTCTGATCTTCTCTATCTTTCTCTTTCTGTCTCTATATCTGTATCCCTTCCTTTCTCTCTCTCTCTCTCTCTCTCTCTCTCTCTCTCTCTCTCTCTCACTCTTCTTCGCAAACCAAATCCGCATTAGAATGTAGCTCGTTGCGACGATGCACGTGCGTATGCGGCTGCACGGGCATTGAACGTGACACGCAGTCGCGTACGGGGTGTTGCTGTCGAAAAGAGAGGGAGGAGCGAGAATAGTTTTTTGTACAAGGAGCCAAAGAGAGAAAGAGAAAAAGAGAGAGAGAGAGAGAGAGAGAGAGAGTGCAGCCGACGAAGCGCATTGTGGGTTCGGGATATTCATTCATTGGTATCAGGTAACTCGGTCTTCTGGCCGGTCTTCTTGGACCGCTTCGGAGGAGCCTCGCCCGATAAAAATGCTCCCCTCTTTCTTTCTCTCTCTCTCTCTCTCTCTCTCTCTCTCTTTTTCTCTTTCTACGTTTCTTCCTTCCCCTCCTCTTCAATAGCGCGTCGAGGGCGCCGTTCCAAAGGACAGACTATGCGAAAAAAAGACAGGAGGAAATAAAGGATCGACCGGTTTACCTGTGCGAGCAACAGACAGTGGCTGATACTGTAGTGTACCTACTGCTACGGCTTATATAGGGTGTTCCTTTTATTTCGATCGTTCGCGTGCTTACCTGCAGTCCCACCACCCACTTACTTTCTATCTATCTATCTGTCTTTCTCTCTCTCTCTCTCTCTCTCTCTTTCTTTTTCTTTCTATCTCTTCATTCTGTTCCGCCTTCCTTCTTCTGTATCTTTCGAAAGCAATTTCAAAACCGGACCCCTTTTCGAACATTACGTCGAAGTGATAGGTTGACTCAACACCCACCTCTTACTCTTCTTCGCCTCATCTTATATTCAATGATGCTTCAGGAATCCACTTCGATGCGAACATATTCATACTTCGGCGAATGTATATTTTCGCGTTGTCGTTATTTGATGGTAGTGGTCACTACCGTGGACCGGTTTACCTGTTCGTAAATAGTGGCCCGGAACCTACAGGTAGTCCTGCGGCGGAAAGAGAAAGAAAAAGAAAGAGAGAGAGATAGATAGATAGAGAGAGAGAGAGAGAGAGAGAGAGAGAGAGAGAGAGAGAGAAAGAGAACGTGTATAGGGCACACGCCTTCTTTTTTATTTCGTCTTACGAGCGTTCGATGCCACCGTAGATAGGCGAAGGCGAAGGAGGAATACCGTCTTGCATGGTATGTATCTTCCTCTTTCTCCTTCTCTTTCTTTTCTACCACTTTAAACGAGAACGCGCAAAATCGGTTGAATCGTAAAATCCAAGAGAATGTTAGTCGATTCACGGATAAATCGTTATCTTCCGTGCGACGTATGTATATAATATGTATCTGTGTATGTACGTATGTAACGTAAGTTAAAGGTTTGGTGCATCTCAAGCGACACATGTTATCGCACTGACCGAAATTTATCTTGTTATCTATCATAGTGGTTACTTCGAGAATCGAATTGCGTCTGATTCATCGGTCCTCCTTCGTTCTCAGTCGATGAGGGAACAAATGATTCAGGAGCGCAAAGCTCCAGCTTCTTCGAGTGTTCGTGATAGTGTTTACATGAATGCGTTTAGAAATCGAAGTCTCTTTGAAAGCGTCCCTTGAAATCATGCTCGGATCGTTAACTCTCGATACCGCAACCTCTCGATTCTAATCACTTTGCCTAGCGTGCAAGATCCGGTTACCTCCGCTACTAGTAGTGTTTGCTTCTGAACCATCCGATTGGTAGTTATCCGATCAGATTTGGTCACGAGTGAAGAAGAGAGAGAATTTCTCCTATTGTTCGAAATCTTTCCTATTATATTTAACTTCGAATTTGAAACAAAGATTCTCTCCTTCGCGTGCTTAATCCACTTTGAAGTTTTTTTTTTCCTTTTTTTTCTTTCTTTTTCTTTTCTTTTTTTTTTTTTTTTTTTTTTTTTTTTTTTTCTTTGTTCCTTCTGTATTATAAAGGAAAGAACAGACCGTCAAGATTCTTTTTTCGATTATGCTTTTATCGCGGTGTTAACGTTTACATTACATTACGTACTTACGTGTATACGTACGTAAGAAAGGATTATGATAAGTCTATAATTCAAAACGATTCATTACAGTTTACTTTCTACGCTGTACGAAGCATAAATGAAAATTGCCAAGGATATTCTCTTGGTATCGTTTTCAAGTGAAAAGTTAGTTCATTCGGAAACATTCGGGCCAAGTTCATTGATTAAAATTTACTAATTAAAAAGGATAGCGGGGTAGATTTCTGCATTCACATTGGCGCGAATCGCGAAATTACACGGTGTATCTACGTGCGTATTGATTTTCAGTTCGCCGTTCTCCGTACATACAACGTTCGCCATTCCCCTTGTCCTCATCCCTTGCCTCGGCTTCATGAGAAACTCAAGTTCCAATTGAATAGTTTCTTTAACCGAAAACCACCAAACTTTCTCATTATGCCGAGTTGTTAGTCCACAGTTTGAGTTGAGTTTGGTTTATCCAATGAGTCCGTCCATCCCTCTCTAACATTAAATCCTTTTCCTTTTCTCTCGTTGACTCCGTTTACGCGATCTTCCCTTGGTAACGAAAGCTGCTTACAACTTTTTTACTGTGCCACTTTAAAATTCTACCGTTGGTCTTTATCCTGTCAGGTATAAGATATATTCTACATGATGCAATATAAAATATGAATCAAAAGAGTGTAAAAGCTTTTACACATATGTACGTATGTATGTTCCCTTCAAATTCACTATCTATCTCTTTCTCATTTTTTCTTTTTTTCTTCTTCTTCTTTTTCTTCGTTTTCTTGCCGTTTCTCCGATTCGTAGAATACTCGATGGATTATCAGAAAAGTTCTAGCCACAAGTTTTCCAGGTTAAACGAATCCCCTTACGTCTTAAGTTTTAAGCTTCGCGTATTAAAGTTCGTACTGCTTAAGGCAGTGGCCTCGTTAAAGCAGCAGATCCTGTAAAATACGAGAAAGAACTCGATCTGTCTTTTCCTCTCTCTCTCTCCCCCCCCCCCCTCTCTCTCTCTTTCTTTCTCTATCTCTGTTTATCTCATCAAAGCTACTATTCTTGCTTACAACGCGTAAAGACAATTTTTGCAGTAATTGGATCGAGCGTATTACGAAAATAATAATAATCGATAGGCATCTATATCATAGCATACAACGATTATTATTAATAATTTCTACTATTAATATGTGTATATATATATATATATATATATATATATATATATCACTTTTTTCGCTTAGTAAACTCAGTGAATGGAACAAACGATGATAAGTACTATTTCGATTGTATCTCATTGATAAACTTAATTGCATTATTAGAAGTGGCTGACATTACATTCCATCACGTATTGATCGACGCAAAGCACAGAACAATTATTCTAATTGTTTACCTTTGTCTACTATGACTAGTCTACTTTGTCTATTAATGACTAATGTTAATTGGTTAACGTTGAGTTATATGTATTTTTGAAATTGTTTAAATTCTTATATCGTGTATCGTTTTATTTCGTAGATCCTCCCTCTCTCTCTCTCTCTCTCTCTCTCTCTCTCTCTCTCTCTCTCGTTCTCTGTTTTGAACTGGACACAGTGCTAGCGCTGATATGCTAATTTCGGAGCGTCTTCGAGCGTGTTTTAAGCTTTGGGATGCTAAATATCCTGGCTGTACGAGCGCCGACGGTGACCCACAAAGGCTTTCTGGTTTAGAGGAGAATATTGCACGAATCGTAGAGAGTGTGCATAAAGCTCGGCTAGCAACTAACTCTACCTTCAGATGCTCGAACTATATCTAAGAGTCTTCCTAGTATTACTATACACCTAGATGTTAAGGATTGTGAGGAAGGGAGGGAGGAACGGGGGGCATTTAAATGGAACTAGCATGAACGCGTCTGAATCTTACGCGATTTAGTTGTACTTAGTAGATTAACGAGAAGCCCGCGTTATCACGATGGATAACAACGCAATGGTCTTAACTAACGTCGCATAAACCGAATATCCTGATTCATTTTTCTTTCCCTTTTATCTTCCTCTTCGCTCGCTAATAATCTTACATTCGTACTTAATGAAAGATTTAAAAATTTTATAGGATCAATCAGTTTGTTAGCAATTTTGTCCTTATCTCCTTCGTTTTTCTTCCTTTCTATAATTACATCGATCCTTCCTCTCTTCTCTTACTACCACCAACCCCTCCCTGACGTATTTCAAGCAGAGATCGAATCCGGTCGAAGGGGAGATTAAAACTGGCGACAAACGTGAAACACGAGAGAGGGTAGATCACGACTATTCCTTTCATCTTTCTCTTTCTCTCTCTCTCCCTCTCTCTCTCTCTCTCTCTCTCAGACCTTCTACGTCTTCATCTACTTCTCTTTCTTTTTCTTCTTGCGTTCTCATTGCTCATCCAAGCAATCCGGTGTATAAAAGTTACGCATCGACAAATCGTCATAGTGATTGAAGGAGATAAAAAGTATGAGGATAAAAGTTTTGCTCTGATCTTTTTTCGTCGCATGAGAAAAACCGTAAGGAATTTCGTAAAACGTCTATTTTTGGGCGACTCCATTTCTAGAGGGAAAATTTTGTCGATTTCGAACTATCATAGAATATCTCGCAATGTACAAGTCTCATTTCGATACTTTGTCTCTTCTTAGTCTCTCTCTCTCTCTCTCTCTCTTTCTATTATACAAATGTCTTCTCTTTTATCCTCTTCTCGTTCCTCTTTCTCTTTCTATTCGTTTCTAATCTCTGATGAGATCGAAGAAATTATATCGTCACAGTGATTTCGTTGGGTTGTCCTTTCATTTGGATTTTATGCTATGGAGACAACCGTATTGGCGTCGTCGTGCTTCCAACGTATCACCGATATGAAGAGTTCACGTTACATCAGATATTATCCACCAGCTGAATAATTCTCGATACTCCCTCTGGGACACTACTCAGCTGTTCTCGATGACACGAAGAGCGACTGACCAGGAGATCCATTTAGGCATGACGCAGCGTGTCGTCTCTTTATCTCTTGTCTTTGATATTTTATGACCATTGAGCCGCGACACTTTTCTACTCACGATAAGTAGTTACAATGCTTAAAAAATTATTTGCAGAGAACTTGTTGAGAAAACAACGATTAGATATACGATAAATTTGAATAAGTGCTTCTGCGGTCACTTCATAATTCTTTGTAACTCAAGGATCATACAATATGCAATAGCCTTGCTATATATTGTTATGTATATATCTGTGTATGTATATATATATATATATATCCATATAGATACATACGTATATTGTATGACTATACACGTGTAGATAAGAAAGTATTTATGTTTTCTTATAATTTCATCGATAATACGTCATACATTGTAAGTAACGAAAAAAAATATCGAGTTGAATGATACGAGATCATACGATCGTTAAACTTTAGATTTTTTTAGATGGCTCCCAATTACGCTCGATTTATTGTCGCCCTTGGATAAGCGCGTAATCCAAATTCTGGGTTTTATCTTCAGCATACGTATCCAAGAGTAACGACTAAACTGACGGCGGTTGCTTTCGACGTGTTTCAATGACAGAACGTTCGGACGTTCTTAACGTTCCCTACTCGGGGAGAGAAGTTTTTTAGGGCGGTACTCGAGAGTGAGACAGCCCGGGGTGGCCCGCTAATCTCCAATGTCAAGGTAGCAGACCAGATCTGATAATGTCATCTCCCTTTTGCTCGGCTCCATTTACGTGGACCCTTTACGTTCTCTCTCTTGTCCATTGAACTCAACGACGATGAGTTTGCTTGTCGTCGGCTATCCTTCATCATATAGTTACGAATGTTTCAGAAATATATACCTTGAAACAGTCTATCCATATAGACGATCTTGCTTTTAATCATTCACATTCAGCTTTTTAATTAATTCTAAGAGGTTTTCTCATTTCGAATTAAATTCTTTCTATTTCTTTTTTTCTTTTTTTCTTTTCTTTTTTTTTTTTTTTTTTTTTTTTAGCTATTTCTCTTCTTACTTTTTGTCGATTAATTTTCAAATTTCAAAGCCATCATACTCGTTCGAAGAAGGTTTCAAGAAGATACGTTTCCCCTAAGGAGCATCAACATTTTTACGTTGTATCTAGACAAAGAAAAAAATTTCTCCTTTTGCATTTCCATTCCTTTCGTAGCTTAAGAAAGTCTCTGCAGTCCTTGGTAAAGAAGTATATCCCGCGTGGCCGATTTCTACGAATTCGTATGCGAATCTTGGCGCTTTGTCATCAAAAGAGGAAGAAGGAGCATGTTCCACCTCGAACGCTCGAGCAACCGGTCGGTACGTTATTCTCGCACGAGTATCGCTGCTTTCATGACGTAAAGGATAACGTAAGGCGTCGTAAGAAAGTCGATTTGGCGATGTCTTACGTTTCCTACTTTTCTCTTCTTCTTCTTCTCTCTCTCTTTCTCTATCTCTATCTCTCTCTCTCTCTCTTTCTCTCTCTTTTTCTCTCTTTCTCTTTCTTCATCCTCAAACCACTCTGCTCTAAATTCCTTGGTAGCGTCTTTCAAGGGAGTGAGGAAATATACGAGGTAATGCAACGCGTAGCATGTATGATCGTAATGCAAAGCAGTGGTTCAACTCTATGAAAGAAAGAAAGCCAAAGGAAAGAAGTTGTTTGTGAAATGAGACAGAGAGAAAGAGAGAGAGATAGATAGATAGATAGATAGATAGATAGATAGATAGATAGATAGAGAGAGAGAGAGAGAGAGAGAGGATGGTTCTAGTGGAAAAGCAAGTAATATAGGTTTTACTACTTTTAGAATACTCAGCTGGTTGTGATGTAGATTATAAATTTAGAATAACGTTCGTTCTCTTTAAAGAGAGTGCTCTCGTATGGCCCCTTTAAGGACTCATCCCTTTTCGCTTCCCTCTACGTTCCTCTACCATCACTTTTTCTTTCATACTCCCCTTTCTCTTTCTCATCGGCCGCGAAAACGCGGTTATCCATCGATTCGATGTCGAGGGCCGATCGCAGAATGAAAAATCGTTGTTGGGCGTCTAATTTTGTCTGGATTTGTCGAACCATGCGTTCCCCGTAAGTTGAATTACACGCAAGGTTTCATCGTAGATTATCAAATTTTTTCTTTATTTTTTCTTCTCCTTTTTTTTCCTTTTTTTTTTTGACACTCGTATAATCGAGGTAGCGTATAATTGCGTTCGTCGTTAAACGGTATAGTTTTGTACTTCGAAAGTATACATATCTTTTCCGCTTTTCCTGATTTTTCGAATCTTTATCTTTCGATGGTTGGCCATTTAATTTTGGTCGAATACGTTCGACAAAATTCGTAAATGCCTTTTTTATTCGACTATCCTTTTTCTTTATATAAGATCCAAAGACATTTTACATCGGATATTTGCCGATATTCTTTTCATTTTTATTTCCTTCCATGGTTGAACGAATTTCGAGTGGACGGCGATTGGACGGTCGATCGTTTCACGTTTTTCGCCGGTTCTTTCGAGTACCGATTGGATCAGAAGCCGCGGGTAATAGGCGCGAGTAGAAGCGTTAATATGAAGATGATAAAAGTAACTTCGCGTTAATATACGACCTCGTAAAGACGTAATGGTTGGAACAGTCCTCGGCTGGTTCCAACAGAAACAAATCGTGAATACGCTCGTCGTAGGATCCACTTCTCCTTCCCCTCTTTCTCTTCTCTTCGTCAGCTGTTCAAAGTCGAGAGGAAAGTGGGCGATTGCTTTCTCCATTTCGTCCGTTGTCGCCAACCGAATATTCACGTTCTTAAAGTTCCGTCCTTTCAACGATCGTTTAACGACATTGAAAAGCAAGAAAAAAAGAAGATAAAGAAGACGAAGAAGAAGAAGAAGAAGATAAGGAAGGAAGACCGATCGTTTAAAGTCGATTATATTTTAGCAGAGAGTATCGAGAAAAAGACTAACCGTAACCACTGTCCAGATTCTGATTACGAAATGTCCTTGTTATCCAACCATAAGTCCATCGTCCAATCATCCAATCGTCGATTCTTCGACTCGTCGTAACAAAGACTAACACGAATTCTCGCCTATCGATTGATTCTCGAATATATCAAATTCTCCTTCGTCTTACATAGTAATTACAATGGAAATCAATCGGTTTTAATAGACGACTTGATATATTCCTTCGAGTACTTTATCTTTCTTTTTTTGCTTTCTTCTTTTCCTTTTTTTTTTTTCTTCTTTTATTTTCCTTTTTTTTTTTTTTTTTGACTTGTTAAGTCAACAACAAAAGAAGAAACTTCTCATTCTTAAAATGTATTTTTTCTTTGTTGCAATGGAAGGAACTTAAGGTAACTTAAGAGTAGTCGAATTGAAAAGTCTAGGGACTACTCTCCTATCTTCTATTTCTTGTCAAAACAATCAGAAAAACGTGGTGTATTTCAATCATACGAGAACGAACTGCTTCAAAGTCTTCGTAAAAGAAAGAAGGAGAGAGAGAGAGAGAGAGAGAGAGAGAGAGAGAGAGAGAGAGAGAACAAAGTGCGTTAGGAAGAAGAGATAGAACAAGACGAAGGGATGGATCCCGTGCGAAGAAAAGGGCAGACCAGTTTTCCCCTATATTTACAAGCGAGATCCTCGTCACATTGGGGACTAGATATTAAATTTCAATCGATACGGCATCCGCTGCTTGCCTTTTCTTTACGCACGGCTCACCCTCTTTGCTCACCCTCTCTACTTTTCGCTTCGCGGTGAAGATACATGTTTGATGGGAAATTAAGGCCGAGAGAACAAATATCCTCGCTTAAGCCTATGGTACAAACCGCATTGTTGATACAAGGATCCTTTTCTGAATGATAAACTTTTTCTTTATTAATGTGTTTTCTTTTTTTTTTTTTTTTTTTGTTTCTTTTTTAACCCTTCTTTTCATTCATTCATACATACGTGCATAATTCAAAAGTTCTTCCTTCGTTTCTTTAGATGTCATTTTTGTTTACACACATACATACATATATATATATATATATATATATATATATTTCTTTTTTATTTTTGCTTTATTTCTTTCAACTTTCATTTTGCGGCTTTATTAGAAAATAATTCCAAATGATTATGGTTAATTATCGTTACTATCCTCGATATCGTAGAGCTTACAACGAAACTGTACTGTTGTTGGAATCGTTCTTTTTAAACGAGAGCTAATTTAATCGTTTTCTGTAAGTGGAAAACGAAAGTTGGTCAATATTCGGAACAAAGCCTTTGGAGATTCGTATTCGAAAAACTTCTTTATCAATGGGTTTCTGTTAACAGTATCGTGGTGAGATCGTACTCTCGAACAACGATTATTGGAGGGCTCTTGAAAATCGAGAAATTGATGCCAAGTACGTGCCCTGCGTCGTGGTAAACATCCTATGTATTTGGGTGCATGTAATCTACTTTCACGCGAATGCATATACATATATATATATATATATATATTTATTTATTTATTTACATGTACACATTGATTTTGTTGTCTACTTTTTCGTTTGACAAGATGCGCCGTAAATAAACTCATTGCGGTTTTTAAAATTGGTACGAATTAATTCTCGGGAAAAAAGAAAAAAAAAAAAAAAAAAAGAAAAAAGAAAAAGAAAAAACGAAGATAAAAAGAAAAAAATAATCAAGTATGATTAAACGTTATACAGAGTTTTGCCGTTCAATATAATTATGTGCATAATACCTTCTTCTCTTTTTCTTTTTTTTCTTTTTTTTTCTCTCTCTCTTTTTCTCTCTCTTTCTCTCTCTCTCTCTCTCTCTCTCTCTCTCTCTTTCTCTCTCTCATTCCAATGGCATCAATTTCTACAGATTTTGGACGAAATCGGAGTTAAGAAAATGTTTCACTTCAACGAACGATTTAGAAAAGAACGTGCAATATACAGTTTGGGTTATCGGCACTTACGTCGACGATAGGAGAACGACGACGCTTGGATCCGTAAAAAATATATCATCGTTCGGTCGAGACGAGGATGAGAAGGAAGATGAGAAGGAGGATGAGAAGGTCGATTCTACTACGAGACGCAACCCCACGTCTGCTCTCACCCTCGCTCGCGCCATCAAGACTACATTCCACTCGACGTTGCGTATATTCCGAGCGTCCTGCGGACACGTTGATGCATGGTGGCCATGAACGCGATAACTTATGTCACTTTACGAGAGGGAGAGATTGAGAAAGGAAAAGAAAATCGCCTTTATCCTCCTCTTGAAAGTTACCTTCGATCCTGCGTGCTCGAGAAGAGCGAAGGGTAAGGGTAAAAGCTCGATTCTGATTAACGACTATGGCTCTCACTGAGAGAGAGTATGGCGAGTGAGAGTGCTCTTCTCGCGAACGATGAAACGTTTCCCGAAGAAGCGCCACTTAAACCACCATGTAAATGTCTAGGTACATTGCGCCTTCGTTCTTTCTTCTTTTTTTATTTTATTTTCCTTTCTTTTTTTTTTTCTTTTCTTTCCTTTCCATTTCTTCCCTTTTGTTTTCTTTGTTGCTCTTTTTTCTTCTTTTTTCTCTTTTCTTTTTCTATTTTTCTTTTTTTTTTTTTTTTTTTTTCTTCTTTTTCTTTTTTTTCCATCGCATTGCGTATAACGATTTGTTTTGAATAATTCACGCTTCGTATAACACGGAGGAAGGCACTCGTGGTAGGAAGTTTGAATGAGCACACTTGGCGATTTTTGCACAGCGGTCTCTCGTTCGTTGGCGACGTTGTTAGCTAACAGGGACACGAGCTACCAACTTCTCTCTCTCTCTCTCTCTCTCTCTCTTTCTTTCTCTTTTTCTCTTTCTCTTACCGGTGCGCGCGCGTTCGTTTTACGCTGCCGGAGTATATGATATGCTCTCAGACTTGTGAAGAGAACGACGTACGTACGGATAGACACCCTCGGGAGCCACTCGAGCGTCCCTTGGTGGATGCACCCCTTACTTTCCGTAGAGCCCCGGAGGCTTAATCAATAACGGATGCATCTCACATAAATTCGTCGTGCTTACTATTCAATTGGACGCGTTCCATCTGCAGCGGCAGGCCAAAAAACTGTGTTCTCTTTCTTCATCTCCTCTCGCACTCTTTGCCTGGCCCTTTTCAAAATTTTTCTTCCTTCTACAATTTAAAAGTTCGTCTTAGCTGTGTAATTTTTTTTCCTCATCCCCAACTCACATCCCCCACCGTCCATATCATCCATCCTTCCACCGTCCTTTTCTACTTTCTTCTTTCGACTCTTTTTTTCTGAGCGCTGCAAAGATTTTTCGCTAACGAGACGCTCGATGATTAACTGTAAAATTATTCACGAAACGTAGGTGGGTTTACTCAAAAGGTATTAAATATTTACATCGGACTTCACGTTACGGACGTGGTTCGCGCGAGAGCTTTATCCGCAAAAGTTCTTCTGAAATGGATGGTTTATTGAGTAGGCGTCGATTAAGTTTCGCCACGTGGAAGTTTCGCACGAGAAGTTGGGAGTCGAAAGGATTGGAAAATATGGTACAATATCGATCGGATGGTTATCTCGTGACTTTTCATTTATTCGTAAATTAGAGAGTAATACGTTTGGATGGAAATAGTGAAACAAAAAGATGAAGAAAATAGAAAAATATAAAGGATTATAATATATTTCGAATGGATTATCGACAAATATAGTAGATTTTCTCGAAAGTAGATATGTTAACTTAAGATTGAGCTCATCGCGTTGGCAACGACATTGATATATACACTTAGAAAGTATAATAACACTCTGACAATCTTACCGTCTATTACTGCGGTAAAAACGGGCGCCCAAGGCAACGTAACAGTTTTCTTTGCGTCTTCTTTGAAAAATCGCGTGCATCTGTAAGTGACGACGATAGAGCGTACCATCGGAGGCTTCTCCGGTAGTTCCTCCATGCATCACCGGTTTACCCTGGTAATCCCAACGATGGACGGCGAAGTCGTATCCCGGCGGACAAGCGGTATTACATCCGTGCATTCAGCTCTACTTATGATTAATAATATTACAGATTCATCCTCGATAACATCGCGGAATCGAACTCCCGACGACGGGAATACGGATTACAGTATAATATCCATTTAACGAGGTAAATACGTACAATCGCTATTAATTTGATTATCGCAGTTCAGTCGACGTGAGTGTTGCTCGTTTGATAATAAAGAATCGACTATAATCATTTCTAATACTTAATACTGAATATCTTATATAATATTTAACCAATGATGTTGACTTACGTTATCGTTTGAATTAAATAAATTAAATATAATCGATCGATCGATCGATTGTCCATTTTAAATATATCTTTAAGCAATGCAAATATTTAAAGGTTATAATATCAAGTATAAATTATAAGACGATATGTAAAGGGGCGAACGTGGTGGTGGGGGAGGGGTGGGGGCGCGGAAAGAAGACATCCAATAGGAAACTTTCTGCGATTTAAATCAAACCCAAATACATCCTCCTCGCTTTCGACCTGCGTCCTCGAATATACGTATCGCGAGGTTTCTCCGCAGACGGCATTCCGAAGTTGGCTCTTAATTAGTACGTCACGTTCGCGTAGTCCAACTTCCAGATCGATCCAATCGGTACGTGCTTCGCTTTGAATTCATTGCCGAAGCCGAGCAGAATCGACTTATAGCTCGTTAATTAGTTTGCGTTCGTTACGCTAACCGGATAAGACGATTGACCGTCGCTCTGAGAAACAGGGAGAGAGGGAGAGAGAGAGAGAAAGAGATAAATAGATAGAGAGAGAGAGAGAGAGAGAGAGAGGGAGAGGGAGAGAGAAAGAGATAGAAACTGAAGCCGTGTTCCGGATTGCTCTTCCGTTCCGTATACGGAAATCACGGATTGGCATCTCGACGACAATTAGAGCGTCGGGGTTCGCTTACGAACGAGAGTGAAAGCAAACTGCTCTTCGATTCTTCTCGTTAATTCTGCTCTCTTTCTCTCTCTCTCTCTCTCTCACTCACTCTTTCTTTGTCTTTCTCTTTCTCTCTGTCTCTCTCTCTCTCTCTCTCACTTTCTCTTTTCTCTCTCTCTCTCTCTCTCTCTCTTTCTCTCTCTCTCAATCTCCTCATCTTCTTTTCAATCGATTTTTCTTTCTCGCATCTCAGAACTTGATTATTTCAGTAATTGATTATTTTCTATGAAAAACTTCCATTGATATCCGGCTAATATAAACACTCCCAAACAAAATCGTGCTCAACCGCGTCGAGCGAATCGATAATGACGTCGTTAAGAGATGTTGCGGGGACCGTTATTCGCACGGACGGGCGGCACTTTCAATCGATCCGCCGGTCACCGAAGTGAAAACGCGAATTAACTTTCGCCGCGACCAGCCATCTATCTCGCACGCTACATTAGCCATCACCCCATCGCCAACACGCGTGCTTTTTCATCCTTTGAATATCGTGTAATGATGTTTGACGCTGCACCGAAGATGTCTTCGAGGTCTTCTCGCTTAACCTCGCTTCAAAGTAAAAGAAAAAGAAGAAGAAGAAGAAGAAGAAGAAAAAAAGAGAAGAAATAAAAAGAATAGAGAAAAAAAGAAAAAAAAAAAAAAGAGAAAAAGAGACGGAACGAAAGCTTCGCTTTATCATCGCAAAATATATTCTTCCCCGTCGTCTTGGGGCGTGTCTTCCGATAGAAAGAAAAAGTGGAGCGGGGTGGAACAAAAAAGGCAAACAAACAAACAAACAAACAAACAAAAAAAAAAGAGAAAGAAAAAATTGAAAAAGAAAGTAAAGGAGATAGAAAAAAAATACAAAGGAACGGGACATGATCGTTGCTCGTTATATTTATAAAATAAGAATATATTTACGAAGAAATTGAAAGGTGTAGAAAGATTTCTTTATCGGCCAGCGTAATATTTTATCGTAGCATTGACGGAACGATGGGGAATGGCCAATGGCGGATTTCGAAACGAACGAAATATAGATCCCATTCGAGAACGTTTCTCGATTTGAATTCTAGTCCCGTTTACATATGGAACGAGAATTTCCAAATACATTCACAACAATCACGTCTCTTTCTATCTAACTGCCTGTTCCCTCTTTCTCTTCGTTTCATTCGTCTATCCATAGTTATATATATATATATATATATATATATATATATATATATAGACTTGGACAAGAACATTTCCTTATTTCGCTTTCCTTTCTCTCGAAGGAAGCATCCTAACGACTAATGAAAACTACCTCCTTCTCCTTGGACGGATGAAGAAGACGCGAAGACTGCGGCAAGATACGCGGGTCATATAAACAGTATGGTAATAAAGACGGCATTGCTTATGGCATAATTATGGTAATTCATTAATAAAGAGACTCTCGCAAAGTTTCATCTTAGCCGGAAGGAATATCGGTCGTAGCTCGTTTTGTTTACCCGTTTAATTTCTTGGAGGATTTTCTTAGAGAAGACAACAATGGTAACCGTACCTTGAAATGGATCGAGGCATAAATTTCAAATATCTATCATAACGAGCACTAAAGTCCGACATAAAGATGTTGAGTATCTCGGATTCTAACGATCGTTCGAAGAACATCGTAGGGTGATAGAACGTTGAAAAGGACAGAGAGAGAGAGAGAGAGAGAGAGAGAGAGAGAGATTTGAATATTCCTTTCGATATTTTGAGTATATCTTTCAAATTGTATGAATTTGATTTGAATATAATCCCGTAAATTGAAGTGACGAAAAATAAAGGAAGATATAAACGGGAAGAAAATAGAATTTTTCTATCGTCAAGGTATCAAGAGATCGAAATAGAAAAGTAACTTGACTTCTTTCTCATTGATGTCAGACGAAACGTCGAGAAGGTTGAAAAGATCGAGAACATAAGAGGAGTTAGAGGAAGAGGAAAAGGCAGAGAGTTGAAGGAATAAGGAAAACTCGAAAGTTCTCGACAGGTTACTTTGCACGGACATGCTATTAATTTTTCAAGAGTACTGGGAAAACAGAATCGATAATGTTTCTCCCAAAGGGAAGAGAACGCCGCGCGGTTGGCATGTGGAAGGAATTGAGGCACGAAATTCTCGTTTGCCAGGGTGTCGATCGAACCAAGTAGAGACGACAGGAAAACGTGGAAACGCTAGGAACATTTCTGTCCACTATTATCTAACCTCCTCGTTCCTTTCCTGTTTTATGTGACTTTTACGTAGCTCGGATCGACGTAACTACGTATAAGTAGTACGTGTCAATATTTATCCCGTCGGACTTGGCGTCTATAAATTAACTAGCACGCTACGTTCGATAAGATCGATAGCGAGTAATCGATAGTGTACCGTTCCGTGTAAGATGGATATCGATTGCGAATATCGAAAAATGAGGTAAACACATATATACTAGACATCGTACGAATTATACGGTGAGAAAGGATTAGTCCGACATGAATTCGACATGATTGAGATGATTGATAAAAGGAATGAAGAAAAGATTTTCATGGTTTTATCCTTCGATTAAAATTTTTTTAACAACGACATTTTTTAAAAATGTTCATTGGTAAAAAATTACAATTCTTCCTATTATTCATATAATGTATATAGATATGTATTTATAATGGTGTCAAGATTTCTGGATGAATGGAAGGGTGAAATGCATTGATATCTTTTGCCGACTTTAACTTCAAGCGACGTACTTGCTCTATTATGATTCAACGAATGAATCGGAGCACCGAAAATACCGAAGGACATGGACATGAATGGAGCGTACGTGAGTGTTGCACGTGCGAATGTTGAGGAGAGAAAAGGAGGCAAGGATATAAAGAAAACGTTATCACAGGTTGCTTGGTGACGATGCTGCTAGCTTTCTGTAAGCAGAGAGAGAGAGAGAGAGAGAGAGAGAGAGAGAGAGAGAGAGAGGAGAGGGGAAGGAGAAAGAGAAGGTCCGAACTCTTCGTGGCGAATTTCATTTTATTTCCCGTCCACCTTCGGCCACCCTTTTGTGGAACATCGTTCGGTCACGAGTACGACTTTCCGCCTTCCTCACTTCTCCTCTCTTTGTTATCGAACTTGTATCTTATATATATATATATATAAGATACAAGTCTTATTCTATATATATATATATAAAATAGAAAAGAAGAACGCGAGAAAGAGACACGACACGACTCGAATCGAGAAGATGAGATACTTTTCTTTGGACGAGTAGCTTTCTTCGAGTCTTTCTACGTTCCGCTTGAAGTTTCCTCCTCCTGGATCGAGGCAGCCCTATAACGAAAATGCTTTCCCCCTTGGCTAGACGACCTTGAATTATCGTCCCTCCCCGTCGAATCTGTTTTCTTGTTTTCTACAAACTCTCGTTTATCGAGCGGTCGCATCGTCTCCCCGTTCGTTCGCGAAATTTATTGACCTCGCGCTCGTAGGCTCGGATGAAAATCGCGAAGGTTTCGTTGAAAGGCAACGAAGAATCGAGGTACTCGCTCGCTCAGAAAAAAAGAGAAAGAAAGAAAGAGAGAGGGTGGGAGAGAGAGAGAGAGAAAGAGAGAGAGAGAGAGAGAGAGAGAGAGAGAAAGAGAGAGAGCAGGAGCAACTTTCCGTTCTCATCGTGGCTGGTAGGTGCATAAAACCTTGGAATTGCGTAAGACCTTGAACCTTCCTCCTCGGCAGGCTAAGGCTATGCCATGGGACGCGTGCTTGCGCTCTCGATGCAAATGCGTAATTCGCCATTCGGAAAAAGTTTATAAAATCCATTCTCGGCGCGCAAAGGGGGCGGGAAGGGTTGCTACGATGGGACTGGTATACACGACGGAGAGATAGTCACGCGAGGCGACGAAGGATCGAAGGAGCCAGCATTAACATAGCATTAACGACATAGCTCTACCGTAAGCTATCCGCCGCCTGCTTTCGACGAGCAACAATGTTAATACGGCAATATATATTCATGCGAATTCGTGGACTCTGCCGTAGCAGCAATCGCCAAAGTGCGTTACGGGAATATAATCGGTATGCGACCAATCGCGTATACTAGAATATAAAATCTAACAATTCTTCTTCCTATTCCATTTGATATCTCTCCATCTTGTTACTAATTCGATTAATTCAATTATCCCCTTCAATCATCTTGCATATGTATTACGACTGATACTTGTAACGAGAGTTCAAAGCAAACTTTTTTTCTTTTCTTTTTTCTTTTCTTTTCTTTTCTTTTCTTTTTTTTTTTTTCTTTCTTGTTTCACTACTTGTCGTTTGTTCTCTTTAACAATTTCAATGGACCCTATGAAAACCAACGCAAATCTTTTAAATCTATAGTGACGTTTTTCGATCTCCGTACGAAGCTCACGCGCACGCGGAGATGGCGCCGATGGCGAGAATAAAAAGTGCCGGTTAGGTAGGAAGCATATTTGCATAGGTAATTGCTCGTCGCACGTGGCGCTTCGTTGTTCGGTATAATCGAATTGGGACGGTCGGTGATTTTATTTTTGCCGCTTTGACCGCGTGCGCTTGCTTCCTGGGATTTATTCCGACGAATCTGTCGGTGTAAATCTCTCGTATTTGTCGTGTTCGGTAGGGGGTAAAAGAGAAGGGAGGAAGAGAAAGAGGTAGAGGAACAAGAGGAGGGAAGAGAGGAGGAGCACGGGATGATCGAGTTTCGCTCGATTTCATGTCCCTTGTTGCGGCCAGATTTTCCATGCCCACCCATCCTCACAACAAAATACGATATCTCGCTTAATGACGCGAATTAGTTTTGTTTTTCGATCGAATTATAGCTCAACTTCGTGCTCGCCAGTCGTGCCGATCGAAATGACGATAAAACGTTGTCGTCCTCTGTAAATATGCGTTCTGTAACTATAAATCTTTATCATTTCAAGGCGCGAATTATGTTTAATGCTTTAACAATGTCCAAACGAAATAAGATTAAATAAAATTGAGAAGAATCTTTTCTCTCTTTTTTATTGTCATAATTTTTCGCTGTCCCATACATTTCCTTTTCTTTCTTTTTTTTTTTTTTTTTTTTTTTTTTTCATGTGTCACGCGAGATCGTAATTAAGTTTCACCGAAAATGTATCCGCTTAATTACCGAAGCAACGATGGAGACATAGTAGTTCCGTTTAGGTGGTTTAGCCGTCTATGTTAACACGAATCTAGATCGTTGCGACAAAAGGGGAGAAAGAAAAAGGGGTAGAGAGAAAGAGAGAGAGAGAGAGAGAGAGAGAGCAAGTTGTCGTAGGCGTATCGTGCGATACAGCGTGATCGTTCGAACGCTCCGGGGTGTCCCTTGTGTTTTCGACCTTGAGTTGCCAACGACACGCGTCATTGGCTCTCGTGATATCGTGTGTACCGTCACCGACAGGAATTATTACAGAGTTGGGGGCTCCGTTATCGCGAAAGGTCGACGCGTAGATGACAAGTAGGAATAGGTGCGTTCCGTCTTTGAACGGACGACTCGAGAGCACGGTCTCTTTATTGTCGTTGTTCACCGAAGCAGATCAGTCGTTCGGGCTCGATGGCTTCGGGCGGGAAGCAACGCGTCTTTTGTCGCGCGACTAATCGCGCCCGATAAATAATTCCCGTGCAAAAAGCCGAACGAGGGAGGTTTCTCCTTTGCTTTTTCCGTCGGCTGAGGCGAATTGCTAGGTCAGAGGGCAAAGAAGAGAATAGACGAGAACGAAGGCCGCCGGGAAAAGAGAGATAGAAATAGAAAGACAGGGGGGAAAGATAGAGAGAGAGAGAGAGAGAGAGAGAGAGAGAGAGAGAGAAGGAAAGGGAAATACTTTGACGGTGCAGGCTTTTACGGCTCGAACAATCGATGCATCCTCGCGTATACTCCAGACTCGTACGGCACTGCACTGCACTGCACTGCACTGCACTGCACTGCACTCCACCGCACTGCACGGCACAGTACGGCACGGCACGGCACGTCAAGTCGACCCTTTATTCCCTGCGGCAAGGCGCGCGTGCAACCCATCCCATTTGTCTCTTGGACTTGGAGACGTAAGTCGTGCTTATTCGTAAAAATTACTCCTAAAGCGAAGCCCGCCTCTATGCGACTCTCACGATCTGGTAAAAAATTCATGATTAAGCGAACCGTGGAAAGCGGAATTCGAGGTGTTAGCATCACAAATGGTACGTTTGCGTCTCGCAAAATTCATTCGGTAAAAGCAGCAACTGCAACTGGCGGAGCGAGAGAACTCCCGCGTGAAAGGGAAAGAGAGAAAAAACAAGTGGAAGAAAGAGAGAGAAAGAGAAAGAGAGAAATGTGGCGGGGGAGGAGGGGGGGTGGGAGGTGAGGAAGGGAAAGAGGGAACAGAAGGGACGGTGAGAAGAGAGAAAAAAAGGTAAAAGGCACGGGCAATTGTTCGATGCGGATTTAAGGATATACGAGCGGTAGCACAGGTTGCCGGTTACTCGACAGAAAGAGAGGGAGAGAGAGAGAAAGATGGAGAAAGATTTAAAGCTCGCGCTCTCTACAGAGTAAAGAAAAGGATAGCGAGCATGGGTAGTAGAGAATTTAGCGCATTATGGCGCGAGTTAATATTGGGCGGACAGCGGGTGGAGTCCACTGCCACTAAATATACCCAGTTCTCCTCCCTATCCACAGTCTTACTTGGCCTGCACTTGAAAACCCTCAAAGTCCTCGCAGTGGAACGAGCACACCTCGTTTCATTATCGTCGCGGGCGCGCCGCGAAAAGAAATGCAAGAGGACCGCTCCTTCTTTCCTTCCGTGCCATTATAGGCCGACGAATTAAGCTTTAGTATTACCCTTTTTTATTTCCTTTGCTCTTTTAACACTTCCCTTGCGAGTTTATTTGCATACGTTGCTTTAAAAATGGAAGGGAGAGAGAGAGAGAGAGAGAGAGAGAGAGAGAGAGAGAGAGAGAGAGAGAAAGTAAAAAGGGATTCTAGTTAAACTTGATTGCTCATTTTGAGTCAAATGCTTATAAAAGAACACGTAAAACGTTAACAAAGGATTTAATCTCGATTCGATTAATTCATCGAAATTGGAAACATTCGAAAATTCGAGTATCGGGTATCTATGTACGTGTTTTACACTAGAGCTTGATTAAACAATCGGACCGAGGAAATTGACGCGTTTCGCTTCTCTTTTTTCTTTTTTTTTCTTTTTTTTTCTTTTTTTTTTCTTTTTCTTTTTTTTTCTTTTTTTTTTTTTTTTTTTTTTTTTTTTTTAAAGACGCGTTTCTATTTCGAAGATTGATCCTTCTCGTTTTATCTGCCAACTAAAGCACACTTTGTCCGAGTAAAAAGAATACGTCGGTCGATCCATGAAAATATCGTCGAACCATTCGAAGAAACTCATAGTTATCGAAAATTACGCGCGTACGAGGAGGACAATATCGAAAGAATCGGTACGTTCGCGAGTGAGAAAACTTTTCAATGGATTTTCTGGTTCCACTTTCTTTCATTTGGTCCTCTATTCACTCGATTCACTTAGTCAAGTTTTATTCGCTCGCAAAGTTACGACGTTTCACTGCCACTCGCTCGATTATGCAACTTCGGGTATCTCCATTCCGGTCTGACTTTTCACTTCCGTTTCTCTCTCTTTCTCTTTCTCTCTCTCTCTCTCTCTCTCTCTCTCTCTCTCTCTTTTCATCGCGTTCTTCTGTCTCGTTCGTTTTCTCTTTCCACCCACGCTTTGGCGCATTGCCTTCGATTTGTGCGACGCCTGAAAAATCACGAACTCCTCCTTCGGTGCTAGCGAAGCGATCCGTTCGTCGAAGTAATTTTGGGTGCATCGATTTTACGCTTCGTACTTTTTCGATCCCTCTTCCTCGAATCTCTTTTCGTTTCTTTTGACGTTATTTCCGTCTTTCTGCAACAAAAAGAAATAGAATTTAACGTTTCACCTGTCCTAGAACGAATAAATTTTTAACTTTATGCTTTGGAGATAAACGCAACCTATTTTTATTTAAAATTCTATTAACGCCCATGCGGACGGGAGATAATTTTTCTCGACGAAATATCGTTCGGAGTTCAGGAAAAGCTCTCTACCAAATCTGTATGTATATCGTACATAGAAAGGTATCGAATGGGAGATATTGGAATACGATTTGATCCTACTGACGGAAGGAAAATCGTGCGAAGGCAGACGACTCGACCGAGCCGATTTGTAATGCAAAAGCGTATTATTTTTTAAACGTTCCACATTAATCGAATATCGGTCTTTCGAAAGCTCAATGCCTTTGCCTAGTACGGTTGGCAGTTACGAGAAGGAGAGAGAGAGAGAGAGAGAGAGAGAGAAAGAAGAAAAAGAAAACGAGAATAGAGAAAGAGAGAGAAAAAAACGGGGGAATAGCGAGTAGAGAGAAGAGAGTGAGAGAGAAAAAGAGGGGGGGGGGTACCACGGCCCATTCCGGGACACCTCTTTCAATTCCTCGCGATATCGGGTTCTCCTTTTAAGTCGAGGTTTATGCCTTCTAAAAGGAACGAATCGTAATACAATGCTATCGAGTAAAATTTCCGTGCGAATGGCTCCTGGCACGAAATTCCGTCTCGATTTAAGCGCACGAGCGAAGATTACGAGCACCGTCGTTTTACTATGTTGAAATCTCGTGCACCGTCTCTTATTTCCATCTCGCCTTTTCGTTAGAAAGTTCTTCTTACGTTTCTTCGATCCATCGTATTTGTACGTATCCAGGTGGGGTTCGTAACGAGACGGAGTACTCTCGGCATAATTTCCGTTCACGGATAGGATCGTGTAAAAAAATTTTTGTCGAAGGTAGGTTAAGGGGTGACTCTCGTTATCTTCCTCTCGGTATTATCCCTGCTAGCTTTATAGCACAATAAATGCATTACACTAAGAAGCCGCTGTAAAAAAGTTTGCCCCAGTTGCCAGAAACGATGATAGCGCGTCGAGTAAAGGGAGTCTAGAGGGCGTACGACGTGGCAACGTTCCCGCTCCCCGGAGGGTACCGGAGAGAGAAAAATGAGATTTACGGGTTACTTTAAGCTGTAAGCGGGTAGAAGTTTTCAAGACGACTGTTCCTCCCTTCCGGCCGCACATTATCACGATCCGGCTTTTTGTTGAGGCTCGGGAGTTAAAGCCAGGCACCCGACTAAGCGACATCACATAATGAGAATAACATCGTAACGTTCGTATGGTTGCGCGTTTGAAAAAAAAAAAAAAGAAAAGAAAAAAGAGAAAAAAAAAAGAAAAAGAAGGAAAGAAAAACAAGAAAAAAGAAGATGAGAAAAGTAAGGAAAGAAGAAAGCACCGAAGTACGTAGAGAGAGAGAGAGAGAGAGAGAGAGAGAGAGAGAGAGAGAGAGAGAAGGAAGGAAGGAAGGAAGGAAGGGAAAAAAAAAGAAAATAGAAAAGAAGTTTTTACCAGTCTTGCAGCCGAGCTTGGCACCAAGCTCGTTTTACCCCAACTCGAACGCCGTTACTAATTAAACGAAATAAAGTTCTCAGTTTTCTACGGTGGGAATCTAGAACGATGTACTTAAACGTGTTCGCGAGTGGAATTTCAAGAGAACACGAGCAATCTCACAAGGGAAATGTCGAACGTAAAATTAATACATTGGAATTATAGAAAGATTCTTTCTCAAATCGGACAATTTTCTTTCTTAGACTATTTAGAATGAAAGTACTTATGAATTTTTAAGATTGACACGACGTACAAGACTAACGTGGAAGGTTTTCTTACGGTTTTACATACGTGCCAGAGGTATCTATAATTTGCGATACGATCGCACTTATGACGCTGCTATAGCTTTCTTTGCCCTATCACGAGGTACTCCGTCTCGACGCCATAGAGTATACGAGTTCTTGCATGCATCGTCTGATACTGGTCGACGACCCTTTTGCTTCGTCGACGTGCATCGTCGTACCACAAGTCGTACTACCCTGGCAAGGTGCAGAGAAAAGATAACCTGTCTTTCCGCTCGTTCTTACAACTTCGACTTTGCCACACGTGAATCGTAAGTATGTACCTAATACATATGCGTCCTTGTAAAACGTGTAAGTGTAAGCGAACACCACGTATCCACCGAGAAAGAGAAAACTTACCCTAAGAATAATAGATGAAAGTAAAGCGAAGAAAACCTTTCTAAGGAGAGACGTGAAACATTAGTTATAGATATAAATATATAGACTTGCCGATAGATATTGCTTTGCACGGTAATTTCCTTATGATTAATTATTTTATGTTTTTATAATGATTTACGTCAACGAACGATCCAAAAAAAATCTTTCCTTATGCATAAATTATTTTCAAAAGAAAAGTATTTTTTCTGGGAGTCTTAATAAGTACATATTGTTTAAAAATATATTAGAGTTCGTTAAAGTAATGTAAACGTAAAATAATGTAAAGATTTTTCAACATTTCCCTTGCTTTTCCTTGACAAACCAAGAAAGTCAGGCCAGACAAAGCTATGCCGAACACGGGTTGAACCGAGCCAGGCCAAACCAGGCCAAACCGGGCCAAACCGGGCCAAACCGGGTGGGGCCCTACCGAGTTGGGCGGGCGAGACTGTGTTAAATCGGGCGGGGCCTTGTCGTTCTGCAACAAGTCGATGGGCGCGGGAAATGGTCAGGCCAAAACAAGGGATCGGGCCAAACCAGATAGGGTCGGGTCATACGGTCGGTGGAAGGAAGCGGGGATTGTGCTAAGCTGGGCCTTGCCAAGTTGGGTCGTACTAAATCGGACTAAGCCTTGTCGAGCTGAGACAGGCCAGCGGATGCGGGCACAATCCGTCCCGAATTGGGCCAGGCCGGATCGAACGGGACCGTATCGGACTGATATAAATATGAGATATTGAAATATGTGAGTTCAGCCTACTGACACTAATACTACTCGTATTAAGCCGATTTTTAAGTTACGGATAAAAGCGATATAAAATTTACATGAGCTTATACATTGATGCGATTGGTACATGATTGGGACATTGTTATTTTGTTAATTCATAATGTATTTTGTCGATACCTGTCGCTAAAGTTACGTACGCTTCGAGCGAATGGTGATGAATAGCCTTAACGTTTTTCCTTCTATTTCGATATTTGAAATTCTTCTTCCAGTCAAGATTCTTTTCTACACAAAACTATTTTTATCGAAAAAGTTAGTCTGCAAGGTATTAAATCCTTTGAGAACTGCCAGAGACATTCTTCGAATTCACGATCTATTTTAAAGAAGTCGAACCGAGTGGTATGAGAATGAGAGATAATTCCTTTTAACTCGTAGTTTCTTTTTATCAAGTCGAAGTCGTTTGCATCTCTTGAAGAAAATACCCTTATCCAACTTTAGACTGATAATTATATCCATACACGAATTTGAACTCGTCGTCTATCTGGACCATCCGTAAGCCGGGCATTGTGGCACAATGACAAATTACTTGGCTCAAGATATAAATAAAAAATGTGGACCCTTTTCAAAACCCACTAGTAACAACACACTGCCATTTTCGGTGCCGTGTCAGGACGTTTGATGTAACGTCCTATATGCGTGGAACGAACAATCAATCATCGGACAATATTTATTTACATGAAGCTCGTTGCCAGTGGAGAACCAGAGGGGGAAGAGATAGAAAGAGACCCGTTTGCCTTCTTTCCATTCGTTGGACTCCTCTCTCTCTCTCTCTCTCTCTCTCTCTCTCTCTCTCTCTCTCTCTCTCTCTATCTATCTCTATCTATCTCTATCTATCTCTCTATCTCTCTCTCTCTCTCTCTCTCTCTCTCTCTCTCTCTCTCTCTCTCTCTCTCCTTCAAAAGAACGTAAAGGGGAGACCGAATGGGTAGAAAGATCAACGCATTGTCATGACGGTGAATGCGGTTTGATCGTCGGAAAGGATAGATTTTATGTCGGAAGAAGGAATGAGATAGAAATTTAGGAAGTTCACAAAGGGAGCACCGAGAAAACGAAGGTGAATGAAGGAGCGCGAAAAGTGATGCTTCCGTCCTCAAATTACTTTCATCGGTCACGTGTTTTTTTTCCCAAGGGATCGAAACGTAGACATGAAAAGAAAAGACTTTTCACGATTTTTGCTGCTTCCTCCTCTATAACAGGAATTTCCAGATCTTTTTTGTCCTTATCTATCTTTGACTCCCTCTTTGCTGCGCCCGTTCTTCCCTCCCCCTCCCTACTATTCCCTCTCTCCCTTGGTCTTTATTTCTTATCAATCTTATTTTCAGACGAAAGGACGATCGATCGATTGCGTTCCCATCGTTCTTGAAATTTCAAAGATCTGCCTTTGTCTGAAATAGTATTTGCAGTAAATGGACGATTAAAAATAATTTCATTGGACGATTATTAAAGATATTGTCATGTATGTCATTTATTTCTGGTTTTTTTTTCTTTTTTTTTTCTTTTTTCTTTCTTTTTTTTTCTTTTTTTTTTTTTGCTGCTGCATTGTTTTACGCAACATGAGAAAACGAAAAAGTTCTTCTCACGTACTCGAGACAAATGTCATTATGATTTCGTTTTGTCTCTTTCTCTCTTTATCCGTATCTCACTTCATCCTCTTCCTCTCTCTCTCTCTCTCTCTCTCTCTCTCTCTCTCTCTCTCTCTCTCTCTCTCTCTCTTCCTCTCTTGGGAATAACAACGAGGGATCAACGAGAAAATAAAAGAAAAAGAGAAACGATCAGCAGTAAGCAAGATCGTAACGAGGTGGTCCCAGTTCACGGAGCATCAATCATCCACCTCTAAATACCATTTTTACGTGTGCTATATCTTCATCCTGACGCATGTGTGCGTAAATGAAGAACGAAAATATATATGTACTTACATACGTAAACCTTTTACCGTGGCATATTCCTTTCTTCTGACATCTATATTCCATATATAAGAAAAACGAGCGTATATAAAAAGTCATTTTGCGGGAAGAACGCCAAAGGACGACGTTTCCTTCAACATAGCTGCTCTGTCATTAAGAAAGAACGAAGTTGACGCTAATTAAGTTGAATTACAAGTACGTAAGAGATTTCGGTCTCAATTTTTTTTTAAAACAATCGTATCTTTTTTTTTTTTTTTTTTTTTTTTTTTTTTTTTTTTTTTTTTTTTTGTTATAAAATTGTACGCATATACGTAACTTACTTTATTGTAAGATATGTATGTGTGTGTGTGTGTGATTAAATTGCATAGTGTTGAGATTGCTTTGTTTAGAAAAAGTGCGTAATTTGAGCAAAAGTTCAATTCGGACTTTGAATGTATCTAGGAGACATCCATCGCTTATATATTTTATATTATTTTTAATATATAAATATATATATATATAATATTTTTCTGTAATTGCAAATGTCATAATTACAATAATACGATTGTCATAATTATACATTATGGATTCGAAAAGCTATTATATGATGCTATTAAGTACATATTTGGCTCTAGACTTATACTTGTGGGCCAATGTATATATATAACAAATCGATAAGTTAATTTTTCGGCTTGAATCCAAGAGCGATAAGTGCGATAAAAGCGTACGATAGATCGTAGATTTGAGTCAGTCTATATTTCCTATAGCGCTTGACGTTTTTATAGACTAATCGTACACGAGGTCACTCGGCAAGCGAGTTATTTTCGTGCCTCCTTTCCGGGAAGATCGCGAGCCCCAGCTGAAATCGATTTCGAGTTATCACGGACGGGATACCACAAACGAAGTGATGGTGCGCGCGAAAGCCGTGAAAAATTGTGTACACAAATGCCGGACAGGGTGGAGGAGAGGAGGAGGAGGAGGAGGTGGTGGTGGTGGTGGCATTGGTGGTAGTAGTGGTGGTCGCTAACCTGAAACGATTCCCCGTGGGCCATTAGTCATCGAGCCCAGGACCACGGACAAAAACTAGCTTACGTACGAATGAATATGAATACGTAGGGGATTTCGCTCGCGTTGCCCGCAAAGTCGCTAAAAAAAATTATAGAGAATTTAATTTCCGTCGGGAAGGTCACGCCAGTGGTCGGCTCTGTCGTTTGTTCGAAACATTCCAATTTCTTTTTTTCTTCTTCTTCTTCTTCTTCTTCTTCTTCTTCTTCTTCTTATTTGTCTCTATTTTTTCTTAATGTAATAAAATAAAATTTTCCTCGACGAAAAATACTATACAAGTATTTCGGTAAAAGTAAGTAGGATCATTCAAAGCGAAGACATTTTTCGCGATGTATAAAACTTTTTTAACTCTTCGAAATCTTTTTCGGATCTTTCATCTCGTTTCAGTTTTCGTTATCTCTTCATCCTTTCGACTGACCAATGACCAATTCTCCGGTAGTGGTACCGGAAACACACGAAAGATTCAACCTCCCTCCTACGAACCAATAGTTTCCCCTAACTGCTTGACAAGTTTTCGACCGAAGTAGGTGACTGAGTTTCGAAAGTACTTGGCTGAATTATGTCATAGGATTAACCTACAGGATTCTTGGACCTCGTAGATATGTTTCCGTTCTATTTATGATATTACATATTCTTATAGTGGAACAAGAAAATACAAGGGATATGATATTGCAATTATAAATCGATCTTTACCATATCTCTATATTATTTTCATTTAGATAAGATAATCACTTTAAGATATCCAAATAATGACGATCAAATAACGAGACAGACCATCAATTTCATGCAAGTTCCTACTGGCGAAGGCTGAGATAAGCATGAGAGAGAACATAGAGATAGAGAGAAAGATATATATATATAGAGAGAGAGAGAGATAGAGAGAGAGAGAATCCTCAAAAGCGGAAACCATTCTGTTACCACTCCACAATCGAGGAAAATGGCCTCGGATTATTAATGCCGCGGTATGATCGCCCGAGACGATTAATGGTAATGCTATTCTACTCTGCGCTAATGCACGTAATAACGCTTTCCTTGGGAATTAGACGATGCGTTCTACCTGCATATTCAACTCGGCCTTCATCGATCGAATTTCTATTCGGGTTAAATACATATCTACAATGTTGAAAAAAAAAAAAGAAGTATTTGCGTACTTACTTAAAATTGGATAACTATCCATATAGATTAATCCAAAAGTAATGATATTCCTGTTATTTAAAATTACTTTCTAACCATAAAAATGAATGATTGATACGAATAGATATAATTGTAGGAAATAGAGAGAAAATTACTATGTTACGGGATAACGTAGAAGGTTTGACATTTGAAATTTCCATGGATGCTTTTGGTGTATAAAGCAAGGTGCGTGTAGATAACAGGAACAGTAGCGGGATTGCCAGTCGACGTGCCGCCAACTCCGCAGAGGTATCGAGAAGCGCGCGCGCATTGCTAAATTTTCCGGCTGGAAAGATGGTTTAGAGGGATTGGAGGAGTAAGGGGGTGGGTGGTAGGTTGGAGAAGTGGCTTGGTTGGGATAAACTTGGACGTGATGTCTAGTACGTAGCTTGACAGCGACTTGATCCTCCTTCGTTGAGCGAAGCACGTGACGGCTGACTGCTATTCCTATCCCACCTCGGCAATATTAATAATGCCAGGAATTTCATTACGAGTTTCAACGGTAGCACCTAAGCGTCTCTAGACCTATTCGTTCGCTTACGTTTTGTCTCATCTATAACTACAAATGCATCCGATCAAGCAAGCCCTACCCACAATTCCCTCGTTCCTTCTCCTAGATCCTGTCGACCTTGATACAGTCATAAAGACTAGAGAGAGAGAGAGAGAGAGAGAATACCAAGTTGAAAAGCCGAGTATAGAAGCCGATATATAGGGAAGCTCGTTTCGTGTCACGACACGAGGTCGAACGAGTTTGGTGAATCTGGATACGAGCGATAGTATAAGTGAAAAGCCTTTGGGACGCCATGTTATAGCGATACTATCAAGTTTCTCGATGGCTTTCTAACGAGATTAATCGTCTCACGATGTATACATAAGTAGTTCACTTGATGAAGCGCATCAAACGCTCCTTACGATCGACTCCTTACAACTATTTCCATATGTAAATAGATCTAAGTATGTAAGATATGTAATTTATATAAAACTTTTAAATGATATTATATCCATTTTCCGCTAGTCGAACAGCGACCTCGATAATAATATTATTTCGTTGGACTTTGGCGTTTATCGAGTCGATAAAACGCATGAATGGCTTTGCGATAACGTTTGAGAGTATTTTTCGTATAACGATGGTTCAATGATTCTTATATCGAATAAATATTTTTCCGAGTCTCAGGGTTTATCGAAATACGGTAAATCGAACGATGCTTTCGCACGCTCTAATGCTTGTCCTTGGAAAAGGCACGCGAACGCTCCAACAACCGCCCGAAGGAGGCATCTTTACGAGAGTTTCAAAGCTTAGTGATTTTACAACTCGTTGAGCTCATTTCCTTACTGCCCTATCGTCGCATAACTTTGATACTCGATTTTCACCACTTGCCCGAACTTTCCTACCCTACACGCGCATAAAATTATTTCGTTGGGAAATCGCGTAACCGTTTGTTTCACTTTCTCTTAAACCCGCGTATGATTAATGTTCGAAACTTTTGAAATATATTCCAAGGTATAAGAATGAAATAAAGAAAAACGAAAGGGGAAGCGAGTGTTCGATTTTGGATAAATAAAGCGATTAATTTTGATGGGCTAAACGTAAATGAACTTTTTTAATCTTGCACACATATGGTAATATACTTATATGTAAGTATATCTCGAATAAATTTCCAATCAAGGGGAGCAAACGTTCGCGTCTGTAATAAATCCGAGAGATGGAAGATTTAATAATTCAGAGAAGCGAAGGGCAGAACCTACATAGAATATAGGTTTGGTTATGTATAGAACGTTCCCATCGTCGCTGCCATCGTCATCGCCATCATGTCAACGGAATTGGGTCATCCTAACACAATGATTAATTGGAGCGTAATCAACGTTAGATTGCCTCTTCGGTTACTCATAAGCGGGAGTTGCTCAGGTAATTCGCTGTAACCAATCGCGAACCATACTGGTGTACTTCAAATTTGGCAATGGCCTCGATGCATGTAACTACCCTGTTTGCTTCTGTGATCGATGCGTTCGACTCGATGCCACCTTGGGAAAAGCTGGCGTCTTTCGAAAACAATCAGTCAACGATGCGACCGATCGATCGCCGAATGATCGATGACGGATGAAGGATTTGGCGAAGACTGTCGTTCTTGATAGGGAAGGGAAGAAGAACACGTGATGTAAAAATAAAAAAATAATAGGAAAAAAAAAAGAAAGAAAAGGAAAAGAAGGAAGGCCAAGACGCAACTCAAACGCGTGCTTCAGTCTCTATAGTTTTGGCCTGCTTCAAGGAGATAAGCTTGCGTTATTTTACGCTGGTTTAAGAAGGACGACACGCGATTCGCTGAGTCGAGATCGAGACGATCGATCATACGCCCGAATAGAGGAATCCCTTTGTTTGACTACTGGAAATTAGTTTGCCTTCGACGCTCTATACTTATACAATATCTTTCGCCATTCGCTAAACCTTCGAAAATCTTCTTATTGCGATATCACGAAGAGAATTCTATGGTTTTTAATCGTTGCCATCGGGACTCAATTATTCTACGAATTTTCGTACAAATTTTAATTTTTCCTATAAAAATTGCGGATATGTAATTTCTTATGATAAAGTTTTAATATATATATATATATATATATATATATGCCCTGATTTCATGTTAACCATTACATATTGGTCGACATTGAAATCTATTGATAATCGGTTTCCCGCCGATTCCACAAAATTTCTATTCTATTTGGCAAGTTCACCGTTGTTCTGAACATCGGAGAACGTATAATCCACAAACCCTACGGTAGTCCTGAAACGTTGGAAAGTCAATTAAACCTCGAAAATTGCATTTAAGAGCGCCTTGTTCGAGATAGCAGATGCAATTGCAGACACGGTTACAAAGGGCGAGGTATCCGGACCTCTCGGTTTCCTCTCTCACCCTTCACGTAACTATGGTAATGCGAAGGAAGCCGTAGCGCAGTATACTATATTGTATAGGTATAGTACCTTTAAAGCGAACATTTGTAGTTAGAAGCTTTGGGTCAAAGGGTATCTATAAAGGTTCATTGCACCTGCCATTAACGATATGGTCAACGAGTCAACGATGTATGTTACTATTTCTCTGGTAATTGCGCTCAGCTGTTTGGCATGCTCAACGGTAAATCAATTAGCAAATCGATTTATGTCGATTAGCGTTAAACAAGGATGATGACGAAGACAGGAACGAGTTGCGTTTGTACGTTGAAAAAGGTAGGAAAATAAACAATAATACCGATAATTGATAAGGACGCTAATGAGTAGCGCACTTTTCATACGGTCATTAAAAGTGCAAGCGTTATTCGGAATTTTAAGTATTCTCGTAAGCTCGTGAGGTTAAATAAAATTTAATGAAAGTTGGCATCCGTAAAGCCTGTAACGACGTTCTCTCCTTTGCAATCTTTTTCTCTCTTTCTCTCTCTCTCTCTCTCTCTCTCTCTCTTTTTCTTCCTGTTTCTTTGTTGCTGTCTTTCTCACGGAGCCACGTATAGTTGAAAGAGAAGAAAACATCTTGGCACTCGGATTGTACGGCCAAGATTCCACAGTTATGCGCATGGCGAAGTTATCGCGCTCGTTCCTTCAAGAATAGGATAGGTATCGTGAGCGAGAAGACACGAACGAGGATATACCTACGAGAAGGTTGTATCCTACATGGGTAGGAAATGCACGAGAAAAAGTGAAAGACAGACGGACGGACAAGAGAAGGAGTGCGATGAGAAGAGAAGAAGAATGTTGATTGGCCTCAAATTGAATCCCGTCCATTTATCACTCTCATTCTTCTTCCTTCTTCATTCGCGAGCCATATGAAAAGAGAAAAAGAGAGAGAGAGAGAGAGAGAGAGAGAGAGAGAGAGAGAAATAGAAAGATAGAAAGAGAGAGCAACTTTAGCCCCTAATTCGGTGCCATTGAGGAACAAAAATCGAAACGTTTCTCCTCCTTTTCTTCTTTGTTTCTGATCACCACCCTAAAAGCTACGAATCCGATTCTTGGAACCCAGGTTCACTTTGTTCGCAAAAAAGGGCCATTCGCACCACAATCCTTTTGGCACGATTTGATATACGTTCACGAGGGCAAACGTCCGAGATGTTTTTTAATGACTCACAGAGCCATTCCTGCCGTTTTACAGAGATGTAAAATTAATTAAAGAATCGTAGGTTAAATGAAAGGGGAAAGGAAAGACAACGTGATGTCAAGACATTATACCGGATCGGACAACGTTGAGGTAGAATAAAATCTATTAGTTGATTCTTTTTGTTTGAATCAGAAAGAAAGAGGGAGAGAGAGAGAGAGAGAGAGAGAGAGAGAGAGAGAGAGAGAGAGAGAGAGAGAGAGAGAGAGAGAGAGAGAGAGAGAGAGAGAGAGAGAGAGAGAGATAGCTGAAGGTCGCATAAGACGAAGCAATTGCGAAGAGCCGAATGCAGAAATGGAAAGCTATCTGGCACATTCCTTTCTTCCGACTGCGATTATGATTTTTCTAATTTTCCAATCGTCCATAACACGGGAATATTATTATTATTATTTTTTTTTTTTTTCATTTCTTTTTTTCTTTTTTTTTCCTTTTTCACAAATTATGTAAAGCGTAATCTTACTCAAGTTATTATTGCTATTATTAATGTCGTTATTGAGGTCGAAGCGATAGAAGGCGCCACATAGATAACGCAACGATAGATAATTACAGGCTTGCAGATCGTTGAAGTAGCTAAGAAAAGTTTACCCTTGACAAGGAGTAAGTAGCGTGAGTAATATCGTTAGCATCTTCGGTATTTCTTACGGCTTCACGATAATCGTTATAAGGATTCTTTAATTATCAATGAAAGAACGAAAAGTTATAAATAATTAAAATCGTATTTGTTTTGCTAACACGCCCATAAGCAAAAGTTTATCAATCGGATGTACTTTCATAAAGTTTTGCATTGAAGACGAAAATTAACGTCGAGTTGTTTGAACGTCGTAGATTTCCCTCAACGCAGAGAGAGAGAGAGAGAGAGAGAGAGAGAGAGAGAAATCGGAACATACATACATATTTATACTACAATATATTCAATGGACGTATACACGATAAATTTACAATTGTGTCTGTAAAAGGTTTTCGTAGCATCATGCGAATCACATATACACAATATACACGCACAGACATACACGCACGCACGGACATTTGCATTTCAATTTTTAGTCTAACAATTATATTTGTTCCTTTGTTTCAGGTGAGTTCACTTCATGCATATTTTGATGACAGTACGGTCCCAAGCGAGTAAGTAATGCCGAGTGACTCCATTTCAAGGTAGCCCATATGCCTGACAAGTTCGATGGGTGAAAAAAAAAAACAGAATAAATCTCGAGCGTTAATTTTGCTGATCGCTGCGACCATGTTCTTTCTATATTCTTCTTCTTTCATCTTTACGTTCGCTCGGAAGAAACTGGACGGGTCCCGAGCTTCGTAATAAGGGTACGATACAAAATTTCATCGTGCGGGATCGCTTATTACGCTCGCTCGATCATAAAAAAGCTATTCTTCTTGGTATGCTGGCTATTCGAATAACCGAAAGAAAAGACTTCAAGTCGCGAGATGGAAGGAGAAAAAGATAGATGCAGAGAGAGAGAGAGAGAGAGAGAGAGAAAGAGAGAAGGGAACACGACGTCGAAACGTTGAAGCGACGCGTATCGAAGAAGGATAATTAATTTAAAGCGAGGGCCAGCGATATAATTCAATCTCCATTGTCGAGACTAATAGTAAGACACGATGGGTGGATCTGACTCCGATTTTTAGGTCGCATCACCACCGTCGAGCAATCTTTAGCGAGTTAATGAAGTAGCTCCTTATTAGGTCGAAGCCATTGTAACGGTCGAACGTTACGAGGCTCTTCGCACCCTTACAATTTTTACCGTTCTATTCCGCGTCTCAAAAATTTAATTTTTCTTTTCTACGTTATTACCGACGTCAGCGAAGCTTCTCTCCTCTCGTAGAAAGACGAAGAGCGCTTCGTCTTCGGCTTAATCGACGGTATTTGAGCAACGCCGTAGCGTCGGCCCTTCCACGAGCAATTAACCGAGCAATTTGCAGTCCTAAAAATATTGTATTTAATGATAGACTCCTTAGAAGTCCGGGGCTCGAAACTATAGATTACATTGAGACAGGATAATTGGTCGGTACGGACCACTGGCTTGCAGCTGCTTGCCCCATTATAATTGCAGCTTACTAAGATTGGTGGAAAAAAATGTAGGTATTATTCGTTTATTGGCGCAATTTTTTATCTTTGTCAGTGAGAATCTTCAGCTATATCGCCACTGGCGTGTGCGACTTTCGAACCTTCTTCGGGCTTCACATTCTCCCTCTCTCTTTCTCTCTCTCTCTCTCTCTTTCTTAATTTATCTATCTTTTTTCTTATGGCTATAGAAAAGTAAAAATCAATGTCATTTTTCATAAGCTCAAAGACTTTCGACCTCATGCAGATCGATAAGGAATAAAAATGTTCGAACGATACGAGCGTATACCTTCACATAGATGTTTTTCATGAATTGCAAAGAATAATTAACAAACATCGTGCATGAATACATCAATATTAATAGTATCGATCTCCTCGCTGCAATTATTCTTATCGCGTAAAGGCGATAGAACGTAGAAATTTTAAGGGACGTTGAAAACCGTAGCGATCGTCGAGGTAAATCGTAGGAGGACTAACGAGATAATTAATGTGTTCTCGCTACGTGAACGCGAGACGTCGATTATCGAATGGTGCAAGACGTCTCGTTAGTCGTCACTTTTCGAACGGACTTTTCCTAGTCGCTGTTTCCTTCCTTCCATTCATCCTTTTCACCTTAACGATGCTTCCTGCCATTGGCAATTGGAGGCGAGCGCATTTGTAATTGGAAGTTAAAAAGAGAGTGCGAATGTTCTACGGACTCCTGTGTGTATCCCTTCCAACGAAACAAACCGCCGGCCAATTATTAGCCGGCGAAGAATCTCTTTTTCGATATTTTATTATTCCATCGTATATGGTTCCTCTCTTAGCCGAACCATAACTTTGAATTGGCTATTCCGTGACCGTGTAGAGAAAGCACGCAGGATGACTTCTCTTGGTTAAGCAGCTTCCAAGTGGGCTTCACGTGATTACGTCTATACCTGATTCGTGCTGCTTCAGGAGGGTGAGACGAACACGAGGCGGCTACGAATTGGCTGTTTACATTACGAAGCTGCAGGATATATAAGGACGTGCCATCTAACTCATCCTTTACTAATTGGCTTGTCCGAACCAATATCTCTCCATCTTTCTCTATAGTTTCATACCTATATCTACATATAACAGCTAGACGATCATCTCGTTTGTACCCTTCTCGTTATTTCGAAAGCGATCGTTATAGTTTCATTACTTTTCTCTCTCTCCTGGTCGATGCTTTTTATTCTTAATTTTTTCTTTTTTTTTCTTTTTTTTCTTTTTTTTTTTTTTTTCCTTTTTTTCTTGAGAAGGAAAAAAGAAAGAAAAAATAAGAGAACGAAAAGTTCTATATTCCAATGGCACGAAAGGCCGCATGCTTAATAGGAAAACTACTGGGTCGTTGTAACCTGCTTAGTTTCGTATTGCATGAGGGAACTTCTTGTTCTTATTCTCTCTCTTTCTTTCTCTCTCTTTTCTTCCTTTTAAATCGGTTAGTTTTACGAACAAATAAAAATCTAATAATAAATAATACTTAATTAGAATTTAATAAGTCCTTATATCTTTTCGAAGATGTAAACTCGCTTAAGGTAGCCTAAATCAAGTGATCAGTAATCGAGTAATGACCTTCCGCGGTGACCGATTCTCGTACATTATACGAGAGTACTCTAGAAAGCGCGACATTTCACTTCTTTGCACGATTCAAACTCTTAAACTGAATTTAGATTATCGAGTAAAGCGTAAAGGAAACTTTTACGAGAGTTTACTTCTACGATGTAAAAAGACGAGACGAGTGTGACCTCTTCTGCTTCTATCTTCTCCCTCTTTCAATTTATATTATCCGTGCACCTGTTACCAAGCAATTCGTTCGTTCGTTCGTTCGTTCGTTCATTCGTTCGTTCGTTCGCAACTTCAATCGAAACAATTCCGATCGTTCCTATGGTGGATGAGAGGTTTTACCTATGATCGTGGCCAATATTCACGGATAAACAGAGACCACGCAAAATTTCTGTGGTTATTTCTCTTGGTTATCGTGTCATCGATTACCGGATTAAAACCTGTGAAATATGATTTTGGTTCGTGTGGGATACTGACCGAGAGAGAGGGAGAGAGAGAGAGAGAGAGAGAGAGAAGGGTGACTGTGATGCTGGTGGTTAAACAGCAAACGTGATTATCGCTCCTGTTTTTGTTTTCCACTATTGTCCAAATATGTCGCGATAAGGTAATGCACGTGCGAAACGATGGCGATATTAACAGACATATGGCAATCCTAGTGAAAAATTTTAACGATGATTCCATCGTATTTCTCTCTCTCTCTCTCTCTCTCTCTCTCTCAATCTCTCCCTCTCTCTGTCTCTCTCGCTTCGACATTTTTTACAACTTTACGCAGATTTCAAACAGGACATTTTTCTAACCGGAACCATTTATACAGTTTCATCGTATTTATGTTCTATCACATCATATAATGTATAATATTTTGTATGATCGTTTTTTTGATCAATTCGTTGATACCTTTATCGGATAGATTAGTTTGAAAAAAAAAAATGAATAAAATTGGAGATAATGTGAAAGGAAATATTCTTACGACGGGACTTATAATAACAACAACACGTCTATAATGAATCGAAGGAGTACGAAGAACGAAAAAGTATTCAATATCGATATATAGATCGTTAAACCTAACAGCGGAAATTAAAGTTTGTTTGAAATTTCACGTTTTCTCTCTTTTTGTTTTTTCTTTTTTCTTTTTTTTTTCTTTTTTCTTTTTCTTTTTTACTTACTTTCCTTTTTTTTTTTTTTTTTTTTTCTTTTTGTTTGTTTTATCACATCTCATCTCTTTCTTTCAAGCTTGTAGTCCGACGTTTTTACTATTCGGTGAAAATTTACACGTGAACGATTGCGCGATAAGAAATGAATGCGACGGAAATTGTAAGTTTATCCGAATTTACATACAAACGAGATTAACAACTGACATTCTTTCAACGATGGCCAATTCTCTTTCATTCTATTTCTCAATATATATCCTTTTGTTTTACTTTTTTCGGTTATTCGTAGGTTGCCAGAGGTCGACCAATACTTACTTAGCTCGCTTCGCGTAAATACGAAGAGAAAAGAAGATGCACACCCACGATGTATATATATATGTGTATGTATGTATATAAATAACAAAAAAAAAAAAAAAAAAAAAAATACAAACAAAAAAGAGAATACAGAGAAAAAGAAAGAAGAAGACGATCGTCCTGAAGGAGGCACGGTCGTCCTGCGTGCTCGTCGTCCGCTGCTGGCTCTTCCGTTAAAGCCATTCCTTACCGAGACATTTTTATGACCGACATTTTCGCCGCCGCCACAGCCGACCTCGTCGCTTGCCACCAACCCCCAAAGAGAGAAGGCACGACGTCGAAAAAGTCCCTCTTTCTCTTTCTCTTCTCCTCCTCCTTCTTCTTTTCTTCTTTCTTCTTCTTCTTCTCTACCGCAGTATGCCCAGCCTCTTATAGGCTGGCGTAAACAGGAGTCGGCAGGAAACGATTATTTACTGCTGGCGATTCTTTAAATCGCATGCACACGCACCGTACACGCACTTAGGGTAGAAAGTATAGTCCCTCCCTTCATTTCTTTCTTTCTTTCTCTTTACTTTTTCTTCTTCGTCTTTTGCCTTCGTCTCTTTTCTCTTTCTTTTTTTTTTTTTTTTTTCTTTTTCTCTTCTTTCTGTAAATTTTGGTGCTACGAAAAAATACAACGACAAGATTTATATTCGGAAATAATAATCATATGTATGTGTGCGTGTTTGTGTGTACGTGTATGTGTGTGTGTGTGTGTGTGTGTGTGTGTGTGTGTGTATATTTGTTTATTGTCACACAGAAGTAACATTTTTTTGTTCTCTTTTTTCTTTTTTTTTTTTTTTTTTGGAATATTTTAAGATTCAATCTTATCTAGAAAATAATTATAGTATAACATTTAATGATTATTGATAGGCTTAGTTATTTTATTTCATTATAATCGATCGTTTCACGAATGATAAGGTACGTAATATTGCTTGTTATGTAGACGGTAATAAAGTTAGACTTTATTATCCAGTCTTATGTTATTCTCTCTGAAATGGTCGTCGTTAATGTTTCTTTGGTAGCCGTGTTAAATTTATTCGCATTCTTGTTTATATATTCGGATTGAGATCTCACTTAAGATTCACCTGAAATACCGGAATCTTCTTTTATCTCTTTATTTTCTCCTCCTGTTTCTTAACGTCAAATTCAAATTTTTAGAATTTGCCCACAGTTATGATTCCAATGAGATAGGTCCAATGAGGGAAAAAGAAGTGACAAGAAAAAAATTGGTCGAAAGTAATTAGAAGAGTTAACAAGCTGCCGGGGATAATTAGCAGTGTTCCTTAACGAGGACGCCGTTCGGGCGAGCGTGAAAAACGCATTACTCCGTGACGGGACACACGTGGCAAAAAATACTTAGTCGATCGAGCATTGGCCCATCTTGGAGTCGTGCGGAACATTAATGCCAAGTGGAAAGAAGGAATAGTGCTAATACGTAAATAATAGCTGGATGATATGATTTAACAGCTTCCGGTATAAGAGATAATATTCTGGGTGTATAGGAGAAAAAGAAAAAGGTGCAAAACGATGAATATGAACTGATGATGGTTGATGGTGAGAGACACATTAACTCATTCGTTTTACTTGAAAAAAGGAAGATTTATTCGTTCGCATTTCATTCCGTGCAGGTGCCAATTCATTGATGTTACTTCAAACGATACGGAAAATGTATTTTTTCATTTACACTTGCAAAAATTTCCATCAACTTTCATTTCATTGTTCGTTGAAATTTTTCATCGGCAAATTGTTCGATAAACTTTATCGTAAGAATCTCGCATATGATTTTTATGATATTATCACAGCGATTACTTTCGAAACTTTTTGAATTTATAGAAAAGATATTGAGAATTTTATTGAAATTTCGTCGCGTTAAACGACTAGAGGGTTGATCCTTTCGTAAGATACACTTTGCCGATGTCTGACAGCTATGGCGGAATAACTGTGATATATGTTGTGCGTGAATATGATATAGCTGCTTTGCGCTATGCTATTTCGCATAGATAGAACTTGAAGATATATTCGTATAGGGTATAGTCATGGTTCGTCTGAAATATTTACCACTTTTCTGAGTAATGCGCGTCTACGTATCATGCCGGTACAGTTACACGTTATCGCATAGACTTTCGTAACTTCGTAATAGGACCGTCTCCCCAGAGAGAGAGAGAGAGAGAGAGAGAGAGAGAGAGAGAGAGAGAGAGAGAGAGAGAAATCGCTTCAAGATCGAGTCTATTTCGTAATATCAAGATTATTATTACGATAGTCGTAGATCGAGATGAATCTACGAGACATCCTAGAAGAAGAGGAAGCTTCTTCGAAAGACGTTCGATAACTCTCGTGTTTATAACAGACACGTATCTTGCGTGAAAATGACAGGTATTTTACGATTGTCGTTAAAATCAGAACGATGTAACGTAATCGTTTTACAATCGGAAACCTCTATCTGTTCGATTGGTCGCTATTGTACACGCGCTGTCGTATGTTTGTTATATTATATACAAACCGACACGTTACGTGCATTGCATTACCTACGTAAGCGTACGTGTTATTGGCAGATTAGATTCGTATCTGTAGGAACGATACGTGCTAAAGCGAGATAACCGCGAGCGTTTCATTCGCTAGAAAATGGAGGGTTGCTATATCGTACAAGAGAGAAAGACAGAAGAAGAGACAGAGACAGAGAGAGAGAGAGAGAGAGAGAGAGAAAGTGAGAGAAAGAGAGAGGAGGGGGTAAGGAGAGAAGTGTAGAGACAGCAAGAGGAAACTGAGATTGGATCCGATTTGCTGGATCTACGGTTACTAAATACTCTCGGTACTCGACGTGACAGTCGAATCTTTCGCTATTAGCAGGTAATAATATCAGGTAACGAGTACCTCTACGGTAGCATCTCTCATAGATAGAAAGAATGTCTCGTCTCTGTAAACGTGCCAACTAATCTCTCAACCTCCCGTGAGAAAGCTCTCACTTGTGTCTAAACATTCGCGTGTATGTGTTAGCGTTCAATGCACCCTGTCTCGCATTACTGAGTTCATCTCGGTATTTTCTATTTTGCTGCGTGACTCCTTGAGTCGAGCCGATGAACCGCTCCTAGAGATCTATCGATTCAACTCCCTCTTTTTCTTTCTCTTTTTCTCTCTCTCTCTCTCTCTCTCTCTATTTATCTATTTTTGTCTCTCTATCTCTTTTGATTCGTTCTTACTCAGCTTGATTTTCGATAAGAGTCGACTTTTCGCCTTTGCGGTAAGCATTAAAACGCCGATTATTATCTTTCCGTTCGTTCCTTCCTTTACCAATGATTTTTATACGATTTTTAAAAGAAACGTAAAGAGAGAAAGAGAAAGGAAAGAAGAGTCTCGTAAACGGTCGTTTTCCATCCAATAAAATCGATTTATTCCTGTGATCGAGGTCAAACTACTCGACTTCGTTTCTCCTCTAAACCACGTTTTTCAAATACGTATGCGATTATTTTATGGATACGTTTTGGCAGTATTCGTTCAATGAATTTGATATCTTATCGAAATCATCGTCCTTTTTTGTTCAAGAAAATCAAACGTATTCTCTTAATTTCTTTCGTTCTTATCTACGATCGAACGTAAACGTTAATAAAGATTGACGTACTCTATGTTTTCATTTTTTACATTTCTTTTTTTCTAGGTATCTTTATGTCGAGATAAAAGTGTAAAAGAAATGTAACGCAAAACAAAAAGAACATCTTATTTTGTTTTCCTAACATTTGACTTTCAAGATGATATCATATAACATGTATTTAAGTGTTATTGCTTTGAAGATTTAGTAAACAGTATCGTACGACACATCGTGATATTAGGACGTTAAGAGAAACGATCCACGATAATTCTTTCTTTTTTTCTTTTTTTTTTTTTAATCCACCTTTTAGTCCTCGTAGACTCTTCGAGTTGGAAACATCGTTACCAGTGATCGTCGTAAGTCGTTTCGGCGATCGGAGAACTAAGAAGCGAAGATCCCTTGCCGTGACTTCACGATAAACTTACCAGTTACTAATTTACATAATACGATGACGGTGAATACCGTATCAAACGGTTCTCCTCAAAGTGGGATTGCATATCAATGGAATTACGAATAGAAAGATAGCTAGAAAGACATTGTATCGTTCAATCGAAACAAAAATCTTTTTCGAAAAGAATTCTAGTCGCCCCGTTTCTTTATTCGTTATCTCAAATTCTTTTATTCTTATCTCTTGGAACTCTTAACGTTTTGTGGATGAGCGCTCATTCAACTGGCTGAATATTTCGATTATATACGATTTTAAAAGATCTTCGAGAGGAGATAAAGTATCTCTCTATGTAGAAGAAGAATAACAGAGAAGAGAAGAGAAGAGAAGAGAAGAGAAGAGAAGAGAAATCGATGGGCGCTTCCTCGAGGATAAATGGGTTCGTACCTCGAACAAAAATCGAGGATGATGGACGCTTTATCGAGTCGCTTCTTTCTTCTAGACGAATTCTGGAGAATAGCCACTGGCTAAAAGATAAGCCTCTAGTCGATCTACGACGACGACGACGACGACGACGATGACGTTAGGTTCTTTGGGTTGATCGACATTTTTATTTACGTTAAATTCTCTTTTCAATTGGTACTCATTTTCGTATTCTCTCTTTCTCTCTCTCTCTCTCTCTCTTTTATCATTTCAATTGATTTGATTAGCTTACGTTTACGATGTATTGCTAGGAAATGAAACGAGACGATATAAACTCAAGAGAAGATCAATTTCGAGCTTTCATCTCATTTTAGATGACTGACCGATCCTGCTGAATCTCACCAGATCTCATTCTTCTCTCATTTCACTCTCTCTCTCTCTCTCTCTCTCTTTCTTTCTCTTACTCTTCCTGATAATATATCTTCTCGACTACGTTCCATATCTATTCCTGAATTCTAGAATCGCAACGATTCGCGATGTTCTCGTACATACATGGTCTTTAATGGCGGCAGTTACGTTTCCAGTGAGGTAATCTCATTCGAGCAACTTCACTTCTGGTAAAGGTGAGCCGAGCTAATCTGAAATTGCTAATTCCAGATGGCTGATTCAATTAAGAGAATGAATCTGGCTTGGAAAGACGAGAGAAAGGCGAAAGGTAAAGGGACGAAGGATACTAGTGGTGCTTCGAGAAAGGTATGCATAGGCCATTAAAGGCTATCTACTCGTCTTACTCTCCTTGACTTTCTCTCTCTCTCTCTCTCTCTCTCTCTCTCTCTCTCTCTCACTCTCTCTTGCTCTCCATAGATGATGTACGTTGGCTAGTCGGAAACATCATCGCCGATGCTTCCGAAGCAAACCAGCCGCTAAAATCGGCTGACTTGGTGGTCGGTAGGATCGACCTCTTCACCCTTCTCTCATCTCCTTTGCCGCTAGCCCTTTTCTCCTTCTCCGTAGCAGAATAGAACCGACTTTGCGGTAACTGCTGACCAGGGTCGCGACGCGCTTCGGTGCCTACACATTCGAATCATCGGCGTTTGCTAGAAACCACCAGCGGAACGACCGAACGACGCCAAGCTCTCATAGAACCTGGCTGAACGCGCGCATGCAAAGTAGCGCCGCCGCAAGAGAGAGAGAGAGAGAGAGATAGAGAGAGAGTGAAATAGAGAAAGAGGAGAAAGGGACCACGTCGTCGTGGTCGGAGGAAACCAGCCAAATCCGTCGTTTGTTTGCTCCTCGATTCGTTCGACTCGCTGTTCTATAGACCTCTCTCCATTGAAAGTTACGACGATCCTTGGATCATAGCACCGATCGCGATTTAATATCGCTCGTTTTGAGATTTACGACTCGATGGGATCGAGTTCGATCGAATAAACGGATGAATTGCTTCGTGGTACCCATGCCCCATGCCCCTCGTACCTTTCGAATCCGTTCTCTCTTATCCGAAACCTATTACTTCTTAATTTATACATCAATTATCGCGAATTAATTTGCGAAGTAATAAGTAATAACGAAATAATTCTGGCCTCCTCAATTTGGTCGATTTGCTCCTGGCGCCAATCGCTTCGTCCGCACGATTAATCGGGGAACGCCGACGACTTAATTGAAAACTTTATTCTCAGCGATGTCTTTTTTAGGAACGACTTCGTTAAACGTAATAGGTCTACATTGGTTTGTCTGCTACGGAACA